>NW_004955563.1:329586-334843 GCF_000276665.1 Chinchilla lanigera
TAAATGGACACAACTAGAGACCACACTCATAAGTGAAATAAATCAGACCTGCATGTGTAAACACCACATTGTCTCACTAGAGTAAGAAATTGAGGGAGTGAAGGAAGTCACAGGACATTGTGAAGACAAAGGAAATTGCTCAAGGGGGGGAGCAGCTTGGATGAAGAAAAAGAGAAAAGAAAGAAATAAAGGAAAGATATGTACATAGGTATCCAAACAGTCTTATACACTAAATCTTCCAAGCATTTGGGACACTCTGTTTCAGGGATAAAGGATCTAATCTAATCTAATCTAATATGTTCTTAATTTTAGAGATGAAGAAACAGTACATGGAGAATTGACATACATTGTCTAAAGACATGTAGCTGCTGTATAACAAAGGAAGAATTCAAACACAATGGTCTTATTATACAGTTCTAACTCTTCATTATTATGTCTCTGGTGTGCTTAAAGTCATTGGCCAGAATTTCTGAATTGCTCATTATCCATTTCTTCCTGGCGTGGTCTAGTAGTATAAGTAGCTGACACATTAAGGAAAAGATGTTTCTCTAGAGATGAGTCTCCGTAGAGCCCCTATCTGTGCTTCTCAAGCTATAAAGAAAGGGGTTCATCACTGGGGTGACAACAGCGTACATCACTGAAGCTATTGCACTCTTCCTGGAGGAATGGGCAGCTGCAGACCTGAGGTACACTCCAAAACCTGTCCCATAGAACAAGGAAGCTACAATTAAGTGTAACCCACAGAGGGAAAAAGCTTTATACTTTCCACCAGATGATGGAGTTTTCAGGACAGAGGACACAATTTGAGTGTAAGAGAAAAGTATCCCAGAGAGAGGGATAACACCCAACAGACCTGTCATCAAATACACCAGGCTGTTATTAATGAGGATCTCAGAACAGGCAAGCTTGAGACTACAGCCAATTCACAGAAAAAGTGGGGAATTTCCAGGTTGGTGCACAAATACAGCTGCAGTGCCATCAGAGTGTGCAGCAGGGCATCTAACACACTGATGAGGAAGGAAAGCAGCACCAGCAGCCAGCAGAGTTTGTTGCTCATGATGACATTGTACCTTAGGGGGCGACAGATGGCCACAAAGTGGTCATATGCCATGCTTACTAGAATTCCATTTTCTAATCCAAGAAAAACCAAGACAAACCAGATCTGAATGAGGCAGCCTGTGTAACTGATGGATTTACTGTGCACTTGGATGCTCACCAGCATCTTGGGCATGATGGTTGTGGTGAAGCAGATGTCCACAAAGGACAGGTTGGAGAGGAGGAAGTACACGGGAGTGTGCAGGTGGGAGTCGCGGATGATGATAAGGATGATGATGAGGTTCCCAAGCACTGTGGCCGTGTGTACGGACAAGAAGAGTGCAAAGAGTACAGGCTGCAGGTCTGGATCTTCCGAGAGTCCCAGGAGGAGTTCTGCAGTTTCTGAGAAGTTTCTTAGTTTCATTTTGTTCATGAATCTGAGATAAAAGATGGGAGTGATAAGGAAACGCAAATTAATGGAATCCTCCTTGACCTCGTCTATATTTTGAGACATCAGCTGCAGAATTTTCCTCCTGTTTATCGTTTTCCACTCTCCTTCCCTCATCTGTTGTTGCCCTCCATACTTCTATCCAAAGTTTTTCTTTCTTTATTTTCATATCTAATCTACACAAAGTAACTGCACATACATATGGGATATGAAAGTTTGTTTTGAACAATGTATACATTGTATAATTATCAAAATATTCACCTTGATAAAATGAGTTAACCAGGAATGTAGCACATCTACCAAATCATACCTTTATACGTTCTCTTTGCAGTGAGCATTTCAAAACCCTCTCTTCCAGCTATTTTAAAATGCATAGTTAACATCTGTTAACTATAACAACAACAATCTTATTTTCCACCTGTTCTATTTCAAGGAGAGTCACTTGTGAAGCATAAAATGCAAAGGTAAAAGCATCTTCTCTCTTAGCATGTATTCACAAATATAATTTTAGAAAAATATTGTTAAGGCTGTATATAAAAGTTTGGAGGCCAGATGTGTGGTGAACACCTGCAATTCCAGCACTCTGGAGGCTGAGGTATGTGAGATCAAGGCCAGCCTGGGCTACAGAGTGAGTTCAAGGCCAGCCTGGATTGCATAGTGAGACCCTGCCTCAAAAAGACAAAAAAGAAAAAAGTTTGGGAAGAGCTGGGTATGGTGGCACATGCCTGTAATCCCACAATTCCAGAGGCTGAATCAGAAGAATCACAGTGAGTTCAAAGCCAACTTGGGTTATATAGTGAGTTCAAGGTCAGCCAGAACTACATAGCGAGGCCCTGTTTAGGAAAACACAGGTGAAATCCCACCTGCCTGAATTTGTAAGTAAGGTTTATTGGAGCATGTCCACTGCTACGTATTGTCGATAGTTGTTTCTGGACTACAAAAGTACAGGTCGGCACTTGTCACAAAAACAAAATGGCTGCAAAACCCAAACTCTTTATGTGTCTTTTCACTGAAAATTTCTGACTCCTTATTGTCCAGAAAATCACTTAGACTTAGCTTCATTTTTTTCCTAAGTATCCTCCAGTACTTTCAAGTGCAAATGCATGTTATCGGCCTGTCTGCTTCTAGGAATAATTATTGCATGCACCCATTGTTACATCGACAGTAAAAATGCTAACCCTTGACCACAGAAGTACAGGTTGAAAAGAGAGAGAAGTGAATAAGTACTTGCAAAAAATGTAAATATTAATAAGAGTCTATATAATTGATCTCCATAGATAGATTTAGAGAAATCCATTTGCTCTTTACTTTTTGGAGGTATCCCTTTTTCGTACTTTTTCCTGCAATTTTCCCTTCCTCACTGTAATTTGTGCTGATAAATATCCCTTTTACCAATATTACAAGTCCCTCCCCCTTTGTATTCATCTTAACCTAGGTCTTTCATGTACACACAATTAGGAAAGGAAATATTAGGAATCGACCCTCCATCAGATCCTCCCTCCTATCATTTCTGGTTCAGGTAGGATGGAGACTCAGCTCTGGTCCCTGGAGAAGTCCTTGTGGACCACCCCGGCTAGTGTTTCAGGTCTCTTCTATATGCTGAGGATCTTCTGGATTCACAAGAAAAGGATCTTGGAGCCCCGGAATAGACAATGAGGAATTGGTTTGATGTAGGCCACTTGCGATGTATCTTGTCACCCCTCATAGCATCTTTACTAGAGCTTATGAGTAAATATATAGGTTGAAAAACTCACAACTTGATGAGGAGTGACAAGGAAAACACTGGCCCATTTCTAGGACTTTCTCAAAATTTTTCTGGAAATTGTTAGTGAGTTTGAAGTCACATCAGAAGGGAAGATTGATAAATAAGATCAGACTTTGCTAAATGGAAATAGCATAGCAATGCTCGTCCTTGGAGAAGATCCTGAAGTACTGCTGGACTTACTTATGCTAGACTCTGATTTGCCTTATACTGAATACAAAAGAAAAGTTTTGAATTTTAATGTTAAAATCTTACAAAGGTAAGATTTTGATTACGGGAAATGCTTTAAAGATTGCCGGGCATGGTGTAATCATGGTGCCGGGCACACCTGTAATCCCAGCACTCAGGAGGCTGAGGCAGGAGGATTGCTGTGAGTTTGAGGCCAGCCTGAGCTACAAAGTGAGTTCAAGGCCAGCAGGAACTGAATAGCGAGACCCTGTATTGAAAAGACAAAAAAATAAAAAATAAAAATAAATAAAAAATAAAGATGTATTATATGCTCACTTCTGTAAATGAACCACGTTTACTTTGGAAAAAGAAGAAAATTATTTTTTGTTAAATACTTAAAAACTGTTTTTTATCCATGGTACATGCTATCAATGTCAAAGCATCTGCTTCCTGGTCTTACTAACCAATAATTAATTTCCATAACGATGTCCCAGGAGTTGGAATAAAGTATCATAGTACCACCATGGGTGCCGTGGGATGATAAAGACAGCATAACTAATCTATTTTTTCAGTACTTCATGCATGCTAGGCAAGTGCTCTACTATGGAACTACATCCCCAGACCTTTTTGATTTCTAATTTGAAACAGGGCCTTGCAAAGTTGCCCACCCTGGCCTCAAACTTGCTATCCTCCTACTTCTGTGTCTTCTGTGGCTGGGATAATGGCATGAGCCACCATGCCTCACTAGCCCTCTACATCAAACATGGAGGGCCTGGAGGATGACAAGAGTGAGGACAGAAAACACCTGAACATGAGACTTGGGCTCAGACAGGGCAGATCCAGTCGTGAGTTCCCCAGGTGTAATAAGGATCTGTGACATGGGCATGAGGGTTATAAATAAAATCATACTGTATTTTTGTTTCAGTGACTATAATTTTTCAGGCAAATATGGCATTTCCTATGTGGCTTAATATTGATTTAAGTCATGATATGTTAATTTTAACACACATTCTTGCATCAGTGGGAATTTGCATTTGCTACAAATTATCTTTCTATACTACATTCACATGTAACAACAGTGTTACACTAAACATAGTGAGTTTTACTGAAAGTCCAGAGTGGTGGCAACTGGAAAGTCAGGAAAGGCATGAAGTAATAGGATGCAGAACACTCTTTGTCTCTGTGTGTAATCCATCATTATTTTTAAATGGGAGTTATTAATCAATTTTTTATAAAGTGTTTTGAAGCTACTTGACAATTAATGATTAAATGTAGAAGGTGGGTTCCTATTCATGTTTTTCTGCTCACTGTACATTTTGGTTGTTTTAATACATTTCAGAATATTTTGTTTGGAATTCTAAAAGACGAAGAGTGAGAAGGTACCCATTGGGCTTGCCCAGACTCACCCTTCTTTTCTGGCACCCTCTCAGTCAACTGAGTCAATATCACTGTCCTGTTTAACCCAAAAGAGCTGGAGGAAATTAACAATTTTTCAACTCAAAAGAATTATAAATGTAGGAAGCGATGAGTACTCTAATTATCCAAATTTGTAACATAATGATTACATGTACAGAATTTTTAACTTGTAAGCCATGCATATACACCATTGTTATACACAATAGAAATATTTCTTTAAAAAGGAATAAAACTTGAGTGCTGGAAGGGTGAAATCTGGAATCCAAATGGTTAAATTGAAAACTTACTCCATCTCTTTCTTATTCTTTTCCATCAGCTTCAGCAGCAGTCAAATGAGTGAAAGAAGACAGAGAATTACAAAATATATTCTGAAGGGTCTGATTCATACTCTGGAGAAAAGGATCTCGAATTCACAAGACAGAGCAAGA
>NW_004955563.1:335928-346565 GCF_000276665.1 Chinchilla lanigera
AAGGAAGGAAGGAAGGAAGGAAGGAAGGAAGGAAGGAAGGAAGGAAGGAAGGAAGGAAAGAAGGAAGGGGAGGGAAGGGGGAAAATATGGAAAGGACAGACAAAAGAACTTCAATTTCTTACAGCATTTTGTGAAGAACTTCAGAATACCTCGACGATAACAGTGACAAACTCTCCAGGTTGTCACCGGGTATTGAAACATGAAGGTGGAAAATGCGCCCTCACAAAGGGCAGATGGACCTGGGCCGTGAGTTATCACCTCTGCACACTGATGCAAGCGAGCAGCATTGCTGAGAATGTGGTCATAGGTCAATGCTTCTCAGTGTCTATGGCCTTGAGGGCTCAATTAGCAGAGCTCCTCCTCAGACAGAAGTGCACTGTCGTTTATCACCAAGGCACCACACGTCCTTAGGGCACAGATCAAGGAAGAGTGGAACTCGGGGCTGAGCGATTTCCTGATTTCCTGGCCCTGAGAGCGCAGACATGGACCATTCCCTTCCTACCACATTTCTTTTAATTTCCAGGGATCTCATCCTTGGATGCAGAGTCTGACCTAGGACAGCTGGAGTGATTCACCTCAGCTTAAAATCCCAGCTTATTCTGAGCGAGAGATGATCACTCAAGAGCTAATTTTAAAAACTAAAGCAAAAATATATGTCACTGATACATACTCATCACCACGGCCGAAATGAAAAGGCAGACATTGTAATATATTTTGACAAGATAGAACTTAAATTGATTCAACTGCTTTCGCAAAATTGTGTGGTAGTTTTAAGTAAATATGCCCATGTCTCTTCCCTAAGAAATAAATATTTCACTCCTAGTTGTGTACAACTGTGCACTCAACAGCCTGTATAACAATGTTCACAATTATTTAAAAAAATATATTCTATTGCAAAAATATACTAATGATATTGGTATTGTACATCTCTAATTCCAGCTCAATTTCCTGATTTCCTGGCCCTGAGAGAGCAGGCATGGACCATTCTCTTCCTACCACATTTCTTTTAATTTCCAGGGATCTCATTCTGAGGCTGAGGCAGGAGTATCACATTTGAGGTCATCTTGGATTCATAGTGAGTTAGGGGCCATCCTGGACTACACAGTGAGATCTTTTCTCAGAAAACCAACAAAGCTAAAAAGTAAAATCCCAGTTGTAGACAACTCACCAAACAACTAAACAAATAAATTGTGCAAAGTGCCACAGTAGGAATGGATGGAATAGTGAGTGCAAACACTTGCTAAATGACATAAACCTAGGAGTATCACAATATAATGTTGAGAAGATTTGGGCATAAATAACTGAATATGATATACCATATTAAAATGCATACAACTAGCATATTAAATGTATACATATATACATTCCAGTGGCAAAAACCAGGGGATTAGTGACTAAAAGTGAACAGTGAGGAGTGATTGATGGCTGTCCATCATGCATTTTATCTTTACCAATGTTCAGCAGTACACACAGGTATTTGTATCTTGTGAAACCACAAAGAGTTATAAGATACTGTATATATTGTAAGGGAAAACAGCAGTGTGTTGTAAATCATAACAGAATTTCAAAAAATGGAGCCATTCCCAATCCTGGTGGGATGATCTACTACAGACTATCATCACCATCATAGTAGGAGTAGGAGTAGTAGTGGTATATCTGGCACATGTTAGGCAAAAGCTTTGCCAGTGAACCATATCTTGAGCCCTATTACAGACCTTTCCATAAAACAAGACTCACATAATTTATAAACACATGGAAAGCTTACAGACATAATTTAAAGCTCTACCTTTAAAAAGATAAAGATGTGCTGCATGGAAGCACATGTATCCATGAAACAATTTTCCGTATTTTCTGCAATATATAAATATTTACTAAATGTTGGCCGCAAAATGCGAGGTAGAGTTAGTGAAGCTAGGAAGGAGATCTGAGGAAAGGAGGAGAGGGGAGGGACAGGAGGGAGAAGGAGAAATTGATCAAGATTTGATATGCAAATGTCTCCCCGATAAAAAAGGGGATCAAGGGGGAAGAGAGAAGGGAAGAGAACAGGATAGAAAAATGATAGAAGACATGTTACGTATTTGATTCAATTTCCCACAGGAATGGAAACATTCTGTACTATATACATGTACTAAAAAACTAAAAAGATATTTTAAAAAATTTGATGTGTATATGTACCACTTCCCCAAGATGAATATAATCATTATGTTTTGCAAAAATATACCGACAATAAAAATATTTAAAACCTGATTTGCTCTGAGGTATGTTTGTTCCTACCTGAAGTTAGTTGGGAGTAAAAGAATCACTCTTTCTCCCAGAACACACACACACACACACACACACACACACACACACACACAGAAACAAACGTAGTTTAAATGTTTAGTGTTTTTCTCAAAAAGCAAGTCATACAGATCTTTAAAATTATTTCACATAACTTTTGACAGATGAAGAATATATAATAGATATCTGATGCAGGCAATTGATAGCTTAAGGTTCCTCCATGTTAACATATTTCTTCTTGTTTCTGACTTTATTTGCAATAAAATAAGAAACAGGGTTAGGTGTGGAATATGATGATACCAAGTTTTATTGAGTATTTTCTATTTTGCAGGAATTATGCTAACAGACAAGTCAAAGTTACACACTAAGACAGTACCATTAAAAAGACCATCCTGAGACTACTCATGTTAGTGTTGCATAAGATCACACTAAAAATGCACATTCATGGCCCAATCCATGTGCTAAATGCAGACCTCTCAGGGCTGGAACAAAGGAACTGGACCAGAGAAACTTGCAACAAGCTCTCCTGCTGATTCAAATACATGGTCAGGGTTGTGAACCACCAGGTTGATTAGTCTAATCTGCTCATGATAATCCCATTCATCTCATCAGGAGTTAGATTCCAGATGGGCAGCGGTTCTGATTTTGGTCTACGATATGTCAAAGGATGGTTTCTGAATAACTTTATTAAAACAAGACCCAAGGAAAACCAAGTCACCTTCCCCTCTCTTGGTGTCACATCAGAATAAAATGACTGCACTTGATCCAGGCTTTATCTGCTCACCAGGAGGAGCCACAGCACAAGGATATAGCTCACTCGGACATTAATGAACACAGTATGCTCTGCCTGGATGCACCCCTCCTCAGCTCCAATTTATTGAAGATGAGCTTCTTATTTGAGTGGAATCACTTTTGTCATATTTGAAATACAGCATACTCACAGGTGGAATTCAAACATTTAGTCATCGTATTAAATTCTAGAATAGGAAATTTAGAACCAGTTCATGGATGGGAAGCCAAGTGTAGCTGGTAACATTAGTGCTGTACAAACAACACTTTAATTAACCGCGGAGCCCCTCCTTGGCTACTGCCAGCATTTGCTGATGACAATGAACGGGTGCTCTGTTCCCTGGAAAATTACCTCAGCTGAACAGGAACCTGTCAGGAAATCCATTGTCATAGCTCAGGTAATGATTCTTAGGATGTCACAGAGGCTACAAAGCAGGACTTCAGATAAGAAAAATTCTGGGAGACTATATATATATATAAATATTCAGTCCTTTAACAATGATGAAATACATGCTTAGCTCCTTCCTTTGTCTTGTTATCCTGCTGCTACTAACATTCTCTTGAGAAGCAACCTCCTCCTCAGCCACTACCACAGGAATCATTTGTTCAGGTTGTATTTCTATGCAAACTGACCAAGAAATCAAGTTCAGAAATGTAACAAATTTTTGCAAATATCTGTACTATATAATACCAGTGACAATTTTTAAATCTAAGTTGAAACACTCTTCTCATAAGGAATTAGTGGTAGAAGGGTCTACCATTTTGGTTCATCTTCTCTCCCTGTTCTTTGATTCTTTCTAGAAGTCTAAGTCCAAAGCAGATGACACAGTTGCAAAAAGTGAGGTGTCCTGATGAACTTCTTCAAGGCTTCTTTCATGTCTCTGTTCCTCAAACTGTAAATAAAAGGGTTCATCATTGGAGGAACCACTGTATACATCACTGATGCAACTGCCGTCTTCCTGGATGAGTCAGTCACTGCAGAGCTGATGTACACCCCAAAAGCTGTCCCATAGAACAGAGAAACAATGGAAAGATGAGACCCACAGGTAGAAAAAGCTTTGTACTTTCCCTCAGTTGATGGCATTCTCAGAACAGAAGAAGCAATTTTAATGTAAGAGATAATGATCCCAAGGAGAGGAACACCACCCAATATGCTAGTCACTGTGTATACCAAGATGTTGTTGAGGAGGGTATCAGAACAAGCAAGCTTGATGACCTGGTCCAGTTCACAGAAGAAGTGAGGTATTTCTAGGTCTGCACAGAAGGACAGACGGAGTACCATCAGGCAGTGCAGCAGAGCATCTACAGTGCTAATTAACAATGAGAATAGAGTCACCAGAACACACAGGAGGGAGTTCATGATGACTGTGTACCAAAGTGGATTGCAGATGGCTATGAAACGGTCATAGGCCATCGCTGCAAGTAGAAAGTTTTCCAACCCTGCAAAAACCAGGACAAAGTAGACCTGGGTGAGGCAGCCTATGTAGCTGATGGTTCTGCTCTGTCTCTCGATGTTCACCAGCATCTTGGGGACCGTGCTGGTGCTGAAACAGATGTCAGTGAAGGACAGGTTGGAGAGGAAGAAGTACATGGGGGTGTGGAGGTGGGAGTCAGAGCTGATCGCCAGGATGATGAGCAGGTTCCCCAGCACCGTGAGCAGGTACATGGTCAGGAACAGCCCAAAGATGAGGGGCTGCAGGTGGGGGTCTTCTGAGAGTCCCAGAAGTAAGAATTCTGCTATCCCTGTTTGGTTTTTTGATTTCATATTTTTGAGGAGACTGATCAGAAAGAAACAAGTAATGGGAGAGAGATTAGATTCCTTACTTCAGAAAATTCTTACAGGTATATGTTACAGCGCAGCAAATATTACTCTTTCCCTCTGTCCTCCGTTCACCTCTCCCTCCTCACCTTCATTTCTTTCTGCCCTCTACTTTCCTATGCTATCTTATTAACCAAATTTTACTTGCCAAAAAGCTACTCTTTTCCTATATTGCAACAAGCAGGACTCACATAAAGAGAAAAATATGGCTTTTTCCTTGAAAAGTCTCCCAACCTTAAATCAGCAGGAAAACCAAACACAAACAATGTTAAATCTAAATGGACAATATCAGCTTCAATCAAGAATACAGCTGAGACAGAATTGCTCTAGTGCTTACTCTGTAAATGAAAAGTGGCTTGGACCTGTGTACAGAAACCTCAGTTTCCTAAACAGTACAGTAGAGAAAATGTTACAACAACATTCTCTATTCTGAGAATGTAGCAAGAATAAGAAATAAGAAGACAGGGGGTTGGGGATTTAGCTCAGTGGCAAAGTGCCTGCCTGGCAAGTGCAAGGTTGTGAGTTCAATTCCTGGTACCAGAAGAAAAAAAAACAACAAAGAAATAAGAGGGCAAAATATTTTAGACACTTCATATTAAGCATGATATGTCTGTTGTAATTTTTTGCTGCTATGGAGATGATCGTGCTACTAAGCATGGTTGATAATGGATGGGAAGTGATGACTGGGAGAAAATGTAAAAAGATGAAAGAATAATACAACAACCTAAAAACTCCTTGCTCAGGAAATTGCACATTAGAGGGGAGGACTGATGCACTGAAAGTCTCACTGAGAATCTTGCCTATAGAGAGAAGCGGGAGAAATGCACAAATCAATGATCTCCATGATAAATTCTCACATACATACAACACAATGTCTAGCAACTAGAATAAAAAAACATACATGTGACAGCACACATAAGAGAAATGTAGGAGAAAAAAGTAATTTGCCTGGAATGGAAATGATAAAATTTAAATAAATTTTAAAACACCACCGATATTAATTCTTAATTTCTTATACTTCAAATATTAAAAAAACACTTCAAAGGCATTATAGACCTGGGTATACATGCTGCGTCATTAAAGTGTATTGTCATTTTTACATTAGATATAAATACTACATTTTTACTTGTATATATTCTCAATCATATGAGGACTCTATTTTCTCTTCCCAAGGGAACCATTGACTACACTGAACTTGGTAATGATTATTCCTCTGCAGTTTCACTCCACTGAATTTTTCTTCCTGGAAGCCATGTTCTGGCTTGCTTTCTTTTTAAAAAATTAATACAAATTAATTTTATACATTAATGGAGTTCAGTGCAATATTTCCATATCTCCATACATTGTGCACTGGTCAAATCCAGCGCCTGTCTTCTATCCTCCCCTCTACATCCTTCCCAGTGTCTACTATTCACCTGTCTACTTTCAAGCTGACTTTTTATGGATTCCACCTATGAGACAGACCATCTCCTTCTTTGAAGTATTGAAACATTATATGGTATATGTAGCATTTTCCCATTGGCCGGTCAAAAGTAATACATTAAATTAGTTTTTAGTTTTTGTATTTTTGTCTGCTTTGTTAATTTTAATGATGTTACCAAATTCTAATATCTAGTTTCATTGCCCTATATATACATATGTTGCATATGTGCACATATATATTTGCACATCACATATATATTTATAGACAAGTTCATATACTCACATGTGACACCGTACAATGGATAAAACTTTACAATAACACCTGAATAAAATTAACTTCAGTATTGTCTTTGCAAAAAGAGGAGGATGGAGTGGAGCATAAATGCTAAGTTTATGGATACATGGGGTTTTTTTGAAACATGGATTTATTAATATGTAGATTTTTGTTATTTTAAGAGAGACACTCTGCTTGCCAAATGTCAGCACTGGCTAATTTTAGATGCAAGGATAAGGGTTTATTTGTTCTCCCTTTATGTGCTATTCTGACTGTTCAGCGTTCAGTATGTCATAGATTAACATGAAGCCTAGTGTGTAGTCTTGGGATCTGCCATACACTCCCCGCTGCTTTCTTGTGGAATATTCAAGAGCAGGAAAACGTATAAGTTAAGGATCTGCTCTACAATGAGACACAGAAGGGAACAGTAAGAAGAGCTAGACAAATACCTTTGAACCTTGCCAAATAAAGGACAGAGAATTACAGAACATCCTTCAAGGTGAGCACTGGAATATTGCTGTTGGAGTGGGAAGCATTCCTGGACCCCCAGGTCAGAGTTAGACACAAGCAGAATGCAAACCGCTTCAATATTTGTGCCTAAGACAAGCAAGCATCTGAAGATGATAATTAGATGCCGCACAACCGATTGAGCTCTGCTCATGTTCCCCGCATCCTTATCTCCCAGCACCAGCATAGACTGATGGATAAGTACCTGTAACTACTGACAAAACGGCAACCCTCAGACTTCAGGTTAGCTGGGCGCCAACACTAAGGAAGGACATTCAGATCTTGGCTGGCTGAGATGGAGATAAACGGAAGCTCTGCTCTCAGAGAAATCTGAAAGATAGAGAAGCCCCTGGCTGCAGTGGAGAAATGGTGCTCACTGAGCCCAGGAGTGGTGTGCTGCCTGCAGACCTGGGCAAGGCTGTCACGGCACGGCTCCAGGTAGACTATGTGCAGTCTCTGTGGCCCTCAGGCTTCATTATCCAAAGCTTCTCATTAATCAAAAATTTTTAATCTCATGTGATTACAGGGCAGTGCAAAGCCTTAGGGAGCAAGCCTGAGAGATGCAGATCTTGGCTTTGGTTGAAGCTCTAACCTGGAGAGGTCAACGGCAGGCCACCTTCTTCCTCCACTTTTTCATTTTGGGTCACAATCTTCTCAAGTACCTTGTACTCCTCAAAGCATCTTGGTTCTGTGGCTGGCTTCTACTTTTCTTTAACGCTATCCTAATAATAAGTAAGAATAATCGAAACCATGTTTAATTTTGCAGGTATAGATTTTTATATCACTAAATATATACTGTATTCCCTCTCTAAATATATGTGATAATATAATCCATGTTTGTTAAAAATAAAAACTCAGATATCTGACTATGGATATTTCATGGAACCTTGAGTCTGTTTGTGAATATTACATGCTACATTATATATCATGTAATGTGTATGATATATATTGCCTTTCACTTATGCATGCCATAATAAATTTACTAATATAGGGTGCATAATTGTAGGTAAAAGAGAAATTTTATTTTTTATTTTCAAAACTTTCTTAAGTTGTAATTAGCAAACAATAACCATATATTAAAACTGTTCAAACTCATATATTTTTGCCTACGTATGTAGGTAAATATATGTGTACATGCTCACATCTTAGTATTTTTCCTTGCATTACCAAAATGTGTATTTGTGTAGACAAAGACTTGTATATAGATATGAATCTTGATATTTAGCCATATGTGTGTGTGGGTGTGTATATAAATATATATAGAGAGAGAAAAGTTCATCACCAAAACTTCTAATGGCATATGTAATACCTGTAAAATTTTTTACATCTCCTTTGTAACTTTGTACATTTATTGAGCATATTTTTGTCAGTCCATTATAGTTTATTGATGAGTAGTTTCCCATTGTTTGAACATTCCATGCTTTGCTTTTCCACTGCACTGTGGAGAGACAATGGAATTTTTTCAGTTTTGCTTATTAACAATATAACTGCGGTGGACATTGTGTACAAATACATTCTGTATTTATTTCTCTTGAGTAAATGGTGTCAGAGAAGGGAATGATGTAGGTATGTCACAACCTGATTCAGAAATGCTTATATCATTTTCCAATACAGTTTTTCTATTAAATATGATCAGCAGAATTATATGACAATTCTAATGCTTCCACCTTCTTTCATCCTTCTGATTTTTTTTACTCATTGTAATTATAACCTTTCTAGAAGTGCACATTCATGGTCATTGTACTTTAGCTTCCATTTCCTAAGTGACAAATGAGGTTAAGCACTTTTTCAGGTGTTTATATGCTGCCTGTATTTCTTGAAGTGACTGCTCAAATATTTGCTGTGTTAAAATTTTTGCCATTAATAACATATTTATGACTACAGTGTGATGCTTTCATTCATGTAGCTATTGTGCAGTTCTCAAAACAAGATAAATAATATCTGCATCATTTTAAACATTTATAATTTCTTTGCAGTAGTGAAATTCCCTGTTATAAAAGTGTCAGACCTAGAGGACAAGGCTAGTGCCGGTGACCACCTACTTATGGATACCTGACATTGAAAAACAACAACAGTGCATGGGAAATGGACCCAACAGTTGCTAGATGACACAAAGAAGACTAAATTATGATTAACTGCAATTAAAAGGAAATTCAAAGATAGTACAAATGGAATACAAGTATGTTTATAAATATTATAGAGTATTTTCAAATATGGGGAAAGAATTCAACATACAGATGAGTGAGACATATAGGACCATGAAGAGCCATGATCAGAAAAGACCTACCCCATAACACATCACAGTTAAATTTCAGATCTTCAGAATAAGGAAAGAATTTGAAAAACTGCTAAAGAAAAACAACAAATCACTGATAAAGGAAAACTATTAGAATTACTGAAGATTTCTCAATACAACCCTTAAGGGCAAGGAAAGCATGGAGAGAAGTCCTTCAAGTGTTAGAAGAAATTAACCTTTAATCCACATTAATCTGTTCTGCAAGACTATATTTAAAAATTGATGGAGAAATAGTAAGATGCTTTCATAGCAAAGAGCACCTTAAGAAATTCCTGACTACAAAACCAATACTACAAAAGTGCTCAGCAGTATCCTAGACAGAGACAATGAACACATTAACACCAGAAGGCCTACTGGAATGAATAGAGCAAGCTAAGTGAGCAGTTAAGCAAAAGGGGAAAATAAAAGAATCAAAAACAGAAAAAAAAAATACAATGACAGGAATCAGTCAATACCTACCAGTACATACAGTAACACTGTGTTCTGAACTCCCCAATCAAAAGACACAAATTGGAACACTACATCAAGGAACAAAACTCTATGGTATTCTACACACATGAAACACATTTAGTAGTAAAGAATATATAGATTAAAAATCAAGGTATGGAAAACAATTTTTTTATGCAACAAGAGGCTGAAAGCAAGTAGGAGTAGCTATCCAGTAGATTTCAAGCCAGAACTGTTCAGAAGAGTCAGAGGAGGTGAATGGGAACAATCCAATGGGAAGAGATAACAATGGTAAATGCAAATGCACCAAACACTGACACTTCCAACTCTGTAAAGCGAATGTCATGGAGCATAAAACATCAGATAAACATCAGCACAATAGTAATAAGGGATCTTAATAAGCTATCATCAAAAATGGAAAGACCAACCTTATACATATCAACAAAGAAATATCAGAGTTGACACACACCTTAGAACAAATGGACTTAACTGACATCTATAGAGTATTCAACCCAACAATAACAGAACACACATTCCTCTCAAGAGCACACAGAACTTTCTCCAAAATAGAACACATAAAATCCCCAAAAGCTTCCTTAAATGAAAATGATCAAAATAACTCCATGATTGTTTTTATCATAAAGCAATAAAAATAAAAACCACTGAAAAAGAGAAACTACAAAAATTATGAATGAGTTAGCATACCAGAGGCAATCCTGGGCAACAAAGTCAAGTCACAAGAAATCACAATCCCTGATTTAGAATTACACTACAAAGCTACTGTGACAAACTCATCATGGTAC
>NW_004955563.1:349985-374148 GCF_000276665.1 Chinchilla lanigera
TTTCCTCCTTTTATTTTTAAAATTAAAAGAAAATACAATACAAATAGCAAATTGATATATTGAGAAATGTTCAACATCATTGGTCATTCAAGAGATGCAAATTAAAACAACGCTGAGATTCAACTTCACTTCAGAAAGCATAGCTATTATCAAGAAATCAACTAATAACAAATGATGGAAGGGCTGTTGGGAAAAAGAAATCCTTCTCCACTGTTTGTGGGAGTGCAGACTGGTGCAACCTGTGTGGAAATCAGTATGGAGATTACTCAAAAATCTAGGATTAGAGGTCCCATTTGACCCAGCTATTCCCCTTCTGGGCATCTTCCCAGTAGAATTAAAAACATTGTACCACAGCGATGTATGTGCACCCATATTCATAACAGCACAATTTTTAATAGCTAAATCTTGAACACAACCCAAATGTCCATCAAGAAAGGAATGGATAAAAAAGAGGTGGCATTTTTATACAATGGAGTATTACTCAGCCATAAAGAAGGATAAGCTTGAGGCTTTTATAGGTAAATGGGTGCAGCTTGCAATCACATTCATAAGTGAAAGAAATCAGACTCATTGTGTGTAAACATTGTATTGTCTCCCTGGAATGAAAAATTGAGAGTAAATAAGGTCTGAAGTGTACAGTAGATATTATGAAATAGGAAGAAATTATTTAGAAAGAAAAAGGAGCTGGGATGGGGGGAAGGGGAAAGCAAGGAAGGGAAAGGGGAGAAAAGTGCAAGTTAGCTATACTGTTAGAGTCTCTTAGTTCACTGAAAAGGAAGGTTTGTGCTAATATCATTTGGAGAATTTTTTATTTCCATATCTTGTACTCTGAGAAGATGACAATATGCAATGTATTAACTTTTTATTCTCCTATTACTTTGTTAAGAAATTCTGTTTTACCTTGTTGCCATAAAATAAGAAATAAATTAAGCAATTATGAATGCACTTCAGATTAAATAATATACTACTAATAATAATGGATAAAAAAACCAATCACTTTCTAGAATCCAAAAATAACATCAGTGAACCTTACCATCACTTATGGGACACAATAGAATCACTCTTAAGAGACAAGTTTATAACTATGAATGCCCACATCAGAACAGACTGATCCAAATAAATAACCTAATGATGCTTCCAAAGACCCTAGAGAAACAAGAACAATGCAAATTCAAAACCAGACCAAGAAGGAAATTATAAAGATCAGAGCAGAACTAAATGAAATTGAGACTAAAACTACAATACAAATTATTAATCAATAAAAAGCTTGTTCTTCTAATACACAAATGAAGTAGACATTCTTAACCCAAAAGAAAGAAAGTCAAAACTGTATCAATGCATTTAGAAATGAAAAAGGCAAAATCACAATGGACACACCTAGCATCCAGAGTTTTATAAGTATCTACTTTGAAAATTGTATTCCACTAAACTGGAGAATCTAGAAGAAATGCCTAGATTTCTAGGTACATATGAGTTCCCAAAATTGAATCAAAATGATAAAAAAATGAGAAATCCAATAACAGGCAATGAAATTGAAGCAATAATAAAATCCTACTACATAAGAAAAGATTAGGACTTTTGATTGATTCACCACTGAAATCCCAAAACCTTTTTAAAAAGATTTATTGCCAATATTCCTCAGAATTTTCAATGAAATTGAAAGGGAAGGAGTACAGTCAAACTCAATCCTGGAAGGTAACATTACCCTGATACCAAAACCAGACAAAAAGTTAAGCAAAAAAAAGCACAAGCCAATCTTTCTACAAAACATAAACGCAAAATTCTTCAACAAGATATTGTGACCAGAATATAGCATATCATCAAGATCACACATCACGACCAAGTTGAGTTCATCCCCAAGATGCAAGGATGGGGGCCACATAAATAAATTAATAAATGTAATACATCACAAAAACAGAAGCAAAGGAAATAATCACGTGGTCATCTGATTGGATTCAGAAAAAGGCTTTAACAAAATCTAGCATAAATACCCGGAAGAAAAAATTGTTACAGAATGACCATACCTCAAGCTTGATCAAAGCCATTTATGACAAACTTATGCCACCATCATACTAAGTGGGAAAAAGGTAATATCTTTCCCCAAAAGTGAATAACAAGAACAGATTGTCCACTCTTGTCACTCTTGTTTAATATTGTTCAAAACTTTAGTCAGAGCCCTCTGGGAAAAGAAAGAAGTAAAAGAGACACACACAGAAAAGGAAAAAGTAAAGATATTCTTATTTGCAGATGACAAAATCCAGTACATAAAAGACCCAAAAATTTCCACCAAAAATTACCATAACTAACAGTTTCTGCAAAGGATACAAAATCAACACAATCAACAAACAAAAATCAATACTATTCTTACACATCATCAGTGAACACACTGAGGCAGAAGTCAAGAAGACAGTATCATTCACAACAGCTGCAAAAACAATTAAATTTCTAAGTATTAATTTAAGCAAAGAAATGAAAGACCTCTACAATGAGAATGTAATCTAGGAGGACACTAGTAAGCAGAAAGACTTCCTACGCCTGGATAGACAGAATCAATATTGTGAAAATGGTCATATTACCAAAACTGATTTATAGATGTAATACAATCCCAATCAAAATACTAAAAGCATTCTTCACAAAACTGGAAAAACAATCCAAAAATGCATATGGAACCAAAAATGATCAAAAGTAGCAAAAACAATTTTTGGCAACAAGAGCAAAGCAGCACACATTACAATCCTGGATCGCAAACTATATGGCAAAGCTGTACTGTTAAAAATAGCATGGTACTGGCACAAAAGCTAATGCGTGAATTAGGGGACAGAATAGAGGCTGCAGAAACAACCCTAGACACACTCTTCTGCATATATCTTGGGTGTTGAGCTCCAACTTCTAGGAGGAAGACAGCTAGGACAAAGAGACACTGAGTGGCAAGTGTTCAGGAAGATATAAAATTGCAACAGCCCAGCTGCCCTTGCTTTAATAGGATTGTTGCCTTTACTTCTTCCCTCAGGGCATTACATAGTGTCCCAATTTTAGTGTATATGCTGCTGAAGCAAGCATTAGATATTGCTCCGAGATTGTAGGAATAGGAAGCAACTCTGCCTTTTTCTCTAACCCCTCTTGACTGGGTACCCTCTGGTGGGTTTCCCTGTCAAGTCCCCTTCCCAGGCACGGGTTTTTTACTTGACCTCATTTCTGAGTATGTGCAGATCCTGGTCAGCACCCCCAGACCATCTCATTAGTGTCACTACCTCCAATCTATCATAATGGGCCTCAGCAACAGTAAATGGTGGATATGCTAGTTGCCACAAGCTAATCACCACAGTTTGTATACAGGTATTGAAATATTAAACTGTGCCATGTAAGTAAGATCAATTGGCATGTGTTTTTAAACATACCTTTGAAGTCAGTAACACTAAAACCCATGTCTTGGGCTCTGGTTCCCAAGACAGAAAACTGACTTTAAGAAATGAAGTCATTTTTTGGAATATCACAAATGGCTACACAAGGGCAAAGTCGCATGAAATACAAATGTTAAAATGTAGTTAGCCTCTATATCATCATGTGGTCACTTTGATGAGCTTAGCGATAGAAGAGTCAGGCATCCTAACACACCAGTATTCCTGTCACTGTGACTTACTCTATAAACCCCAGCCCACAGCAGGTGACATATCACAGAACAGAAGACGCCCTTCTGAAGAGCTTCCTTAATGCTTCTTTCATGTCTCTGTTCCTCAGACTGTAAATAAAGGGGTTAGTTATTTGAGGCACCACAGAATACATCACTGAAGCCATGGCAGTTTTTCTGGAGGAGTCAGTAATTGCAGAACTGATGTAGACACCCAATCCTGTCCCATAGAACAGGGAGACAACTGTCAGGTGAGAGCCACATGTTGAAAAGGCTTTATACCCTGCTCTACCTGATGGAATCCTCAAAACGGAGGAGACAATTTGAGCATAAGAGAAAACGATTCCAGAGAGAGGAACACCACCGAATATGAAAGCTGCAGCATATATGAGGATGTTATTGATGAGGGTATCAGAACAGGCAAGGTTGATGATTTGAGCAAGTTCACAGAAGAAGAGGGAGATTTCCAGGTCTGTGCAGAAGGACAGATGCAGCACTGTCAGAACAAGCAGGAGAGCATTCACAGCACTAATGGGCAGGGACAGTAGAACCAGCAGAGCACAGAGGCGGGGGTTCATGATGACTGTGTACCTAAGTGGATGGCAGATGGCCACGTAGCGGTCATAGGCCATTGCTGCAAGCAGACAATTCTCCAAACCAGCAAAAAACAAAACAAAGCCGGCCTGAGAGAGGCAGCCTGAGTACGTGATGCTCTGATCCTGTGCTTGGATGTTCACCAGCATCTTTGGGATTGTGGTTGTGCTGAAACAGATGTCAGTGAAGGACAGGTTGGAGAGGAAGAAGTACATGGGCGTGTGCAGGTGGGAGTCAGAGCTGATAGCCAGGATGATGAGCAGGTTTCCCAGGATGGTGACCAGGTACATGGACAGGAACAGGCTGAAGATGACCAAATGCATTCTTGGGTCCTCTGTTATTGCAAGAAGAAAAAACTTTGCAACGTCTGTTTGGTTTCTAGCTTCCACGTTGCATCTGATGGAAATGTGGAATGACATGACATATTAGCACTACCAGCAGCATCACCTGGGAATGTGTGAAAATACAAGCTCTTTGTCCCATATCCAGACCTATTCACCATAAACTCTGGTGATGGATCCAGCAGTGCAGGCTTCAGTAAACCCCCTGGATGACCTTGACATATGCTAAATTGAGAACAGAAGTGCATTCAATGACCAAACTTTCTCATAGTTAATATGAATTCAAGTAAACAAGTAAATATTTTCCTCTGTTTGTTTCCGCCTCCACCCACCTTCCTGCACACCTTTTTCCTCCACTCTTCTTATTAAAACACACTTCTGCTGCACATCAACTTTGTTTTACCCCTTGTGGTAACTTCTAATAATAGAACAAAGCATAAGTCCATGCTTGAAGCAAACCAAAGATAAGAGTCCAGTTATGAAATCTGTCTTCTAATGCAATGGTTCCCTAAATTTGGCTTGCTTTAGAATACCACAAGGGTGTATCAAATTGCACATGCGTGATTGCCTGCTATCATCCCCACTTACCTACAAGAATCCTTAGTGTGAGGTTATATTATGGCTATGAACTAAATAGTACTTGGCAAAACCTGCATTTGAGCTCAGCTATCCTGACTGCTGAGTTGATTCTCTAAAGCAGTCACTGTTGATGCTTCTGCATACTGCAGCAGAGAGCTGAAAAGACTTTGAAGTAAGCACTTGGCGAGAAACAAGCAGCCAGTTATACTTCTGTGAAGCAATGAGAAAAAGAAAATGGACGGTTAATCAAAGGGGCAAGGGGCTACACTCCTTAAGATAAGAGAGCAGGCTTCCTGGGAAAACGGGATGAACCCATACAAGTAACCAACTCCACTCCAACTGTAGGCCCTGAACCACTAAAAAATTTTAGTGGTTAATGATACTCTGAAGATTTCATAGTATTCAAATGTCTCTTTTGTTCTGGACTCAGTCTCTGGAGCACCCAGCTGTGCTTCTCTCTCATAAGTTTTCATTTCATTTCCGCTTTGGGCCTAGTCTTATATGATTTCCATCTTATACAAGATGATTACCCACACTACCTGGTGACAGTATGACAGAATTATTATCTCTAACTGATAATTCAGAGCTCATCATCTACTCTAGTTATTTTAATATTTTCTGCTAGTCTTTTCCTTCCTCTAAGATAGGTCCATCTCTACCTAGGAGATTAGTTGCAGCATGTTTTGACATCTATCCAGTGGATCTTAGCAAATAATAGAGAAAGAGCAAAGGGAACTGGAGGTTCTTAAGACTCTTCTACAAACTGCATGGCATCTCCTTTAGCAACTAATATTAGAACTAGCTGGACACCTTTATATCATTATTGTCTCACCCTAAGCTATTTCTCTTCTTAACTTGAGAGGTGGCATACCATTTCCAAAGTAGCTAAATGAGAGAAGGTGACACACATAGACCTCTTAAAAATGAGAAAAAACTTTGGTTACATTCAGAAAACAGAAACTTACAGGAAAACACAGATTTATAAGACACCTAGAAGATAATCCCACTAGGAGTGTCATGGTACAGGAATGATCTCTGTCCTCAAAGAGAGGAAAAAGAGGCTATAACGTCACATTTTATTTGGTACAATGCTTATTGAACATGACCCAGGCCTTTGCACATGCTTTCTGAATGGGAAAGATCTTCAAATTACTACAAAGACAATACACAGTGTGTTAATTATTGTAACTCTCCTGCTAACCTATTTTGAAACTATTTTATTTTTATTTTTATTTTTTTCTCTTTAAAATAGAAAAGGATGTGAGAATTCAGACCTCACATTTGTAAACAAGAACAGTGTGACAAAAGTGTCAGCTTGTTGACAGTAGTCATTTTTCATTTTATATGTGTACCAACCACCACATCATATGCTTTCAATAAATATGTTTTTCAATTATTTTCTATAGACCTGGAAAAACTATGGGGGTGTTGTAGGATGAGAAACAGATAGATCAAAAATACCCAGCACAGAGATCAGCACTTGGAATGTTTTTTTTCACATGTTCTACTGGTTTACTTTTGTGTTGTTGGGTTCCACTATACGCGGAACTCTTCGTTCTCCTTAGAGAAGCAGTGTACCAAAGCAACTGAAGAAGATAAAGGACATTGCTAACATAATAAGTGAAAATCCTGAGGAAGTGTTTACGTGCTGCATAGAAGTGTCCTACCTTTGGGAATGATGGTCACGCTGAAAAATGAGAAAGGAAACATCAACGATATCAGTACTCACTTGGCATACTTATATTATAAAACGTGTGCAATTAAAATGAAATAAATAGTAAATGAGTTAGATACATCAGTCATACCTGACCTTACTTCCAAAGCATTAAGTGTGGGACTCTGTTAACTGGTTGGCTTACAAAAAAAGGTGTTCAGCATCTCACCTGGCTACTGCAAATGGAGATGTGCTCTGCAGAAGGACAGGCAGGCTGAATGGGTTACCATGCTTCTGGTCCACAAGGATCATCTTTGGGAGGAGAGCGCGTGTTGCTTCCTGACAGGGACAGGACTGTGTAGGGACGTGACCACGGGCTGACTTCTTCAGTCTATCAATCCCCCCGGGGCGGTGGGGGGGGGTCAATATCCAAAGCTCCTCATTACACCAGCTATTTTACTACCATTCTGCTCCCACAAGTACCTAGCCTTAAAGATCAACTCTGTTGAAGCGAGGAATTCAGGAAGGCTAATTTTCTGGCCCTTGGGAACACGTTTGCATCCCTTCTTTCTCAGCACTTTTTTCCCTGTTCATCTCCATTTCATGGGCCCTGAAAACATTACACATACTGCATACTTCTCCAGTGACGTCCAGAGTTACCCTATAGTTACCAAGAGAGGAATCCTGGTGTAATTAATAATATAAACATCTCATTCTGATTTTTCAAATTACGTTTATTGGTACATTTTAGATATACATAACGCTCGTATTCATCCTGGGGAATTTGGACGTGTACATGATATGCTCTGATTCCCCTTCTTTTCCCAATCCCCGCTCCTCCCTTCAACCCCTCTTCTCCTCCCTATTTACAAAACTTTGTTTCCATTTCATCCTTTTTGTTGTTTCTTTTCTTTTTCCCTTCGTTTCTCCCACCCCATCCCTAGCTCCTCTTTCCTTTTGAATAATTTCTTCCCACTTCACAATAGCTTTTGTACATGTTGGTTCTTATGTCTTCTCAGCCTCTCACACCAGGCAGACAATGCTATATTTGCACATGTAAATCTAATTTATTTCACTTAGGAGTATGGTCTCAAGTTGCATCCATTTACCTAGAAATGCATCAAGTTTAACCTTCTTTGTGGTGGACTAGTACTCCACTGTAAAGAAAAATATTTTTTAATCGATTCTTTAGTTGGTGGGCATTTAGGTGGTTTCCAAGATTCAGCTATTGCAAACTGTGATACTATAAACATGGGTGGGCATATATTGCTGTGTTATGATATTTTTAATTCTTCCAGGAAGATACCAAGAAGGGGTATAGCCGGGTGAAATGGTATCTTTATTCCTAGTTTTTTGAGGGATCTCCATAATGATTTCCACAACTGTACCAGTCTACATTCCAAATAACAGTGGAGAATGGCACCTTTATCCCTACAGCCCCTCTAGCATCTGTTGTTGGTTGGTTCCTCTAGAAAAAAAGACTATCATCAAGAAATCAATTAATTTGATTTTAACTTACTGACTACTTGTAATTCTTCATTTGAGAAGTGCCTGTATATTTCCATTGCCCATTTTTTATTGAGTCTTTTATTTTCTGGTGTCTGGTTTTAGACTTATTTACATAATCCAGATGTTACTCTTCTACCCAAGAAATATCTGGAAAAAAATTTTCATTCTTCTGCACATGGATTAATTGGTTTTCCCAGCACCATGTGTTAAAGAAGCTGTCTTTTCTCCAGCACGTTTTTGGCCTTTGTGTCAAAGATAAGATGGCTGAAGGTGTGTAGTTTCTTTCCTGTATCCTCAATTCTGTTGATTCAGTATTTCTGTAGTAGTGGTAGTTTCATAATTTTTATCACTGTAGCTTTGTTATATTATCTGAAATGTGGGATTGTGATGCCTCCTGCTTTACTGTTGTTGCTCAGGCTAGATTTGTATACATGGGGTCATTTTGGGTTCCATATGAATTGCAGGATTTTTTAATCATTAAAGGATGGTGTTTGTTTATTTATGGGAATTTCATTAAATCTATGTGTATTGGGTAATATATTTATTCCAAGAATATTGTGTCTGCTTATCAAGGAAAGAATTTCTTTGTATTTTCTAGTGTCCTTTTTAATGTTTTTGATTATTATAGTTATAAGTATAGATGTCTTCCTGTCTTGATTAGTTAACTCTTTTTATTAATTTTTTTAGCCTTCTGTGAAGGACATTACCTTCTCAATTTCTTTCCCAGTGTTTTCATTGCTGGTATACAGAAAAGTGATTCGTTTTGTGCACTGATTTTTTATTCTGTTGTTTTCTACTTTTTCATGAGTTCTAAGATTATTTTGGTGGAGCTTTTGGGTCTTCTATGTAAAGAATCATGTCCTCTGCAAAAAAGGGATAGTTTAAGTTTGTTTCTTATACAGCTCCCTTTTATTTCCTTCTCTTGCCTGATTCTGGTGGCTAAAGTTTCAAATAGTATTTTGAACAAGAGTGGTAAGAGTGGATGCCCTTGTCTTATTCAAGATTTGAGCTTTTCCACATTTGAGGTGTTTTCAGTCTCAACTACTAAACACAAGATGATAAATCTTTTATTGAGAAAACTAGGGATTTTTATTTTAAGACCTATTTAGCACAGACATGAAATAAAATACTGAATAATGTTAAAACTAAGTGCTTGTTGTCATAAACTAAACCCTAGAAGCACATACAAAGACATATGCCCTTAAAAATAAATTATACCCCCACATACTAAACTCCAAAGACATCTACTTCAATCACAAATCTACTTCAATTACATAGAAATGTTATGAATAATTTTTACACCAGACAATCAGCTTACTGGAAATATGTAAAATGTACAGATCATAAGAGAAAAAAACTGAGTCATAATATGGGAAATGAGCCTTAAATTCACAATAAGAGAAACAAAAATTAATTAAATTCCATTTTACACAGTAAGCTTGTCAGGAAAAATTGAAAATAGTTTGAGGAAGATGTTGAATAGTAAAAAATACAATAATAATATAAATTAGTTTCATCACTTAGGAAAACTCATTCAAAATATGCACACATAAAGAGCCCCTCGATCACAGCCAATCATTCCATTTCATATGTAAAGCTACCTTTTATTTTCCTCAGAATAGATCACTGAAAGGACATTATTCACAACACTGAAAGAGCATGTAATTAAGACAATTTACTGATGATATCCTAGAATGTGGTGTATGGGTTTCACATTAATTCCACCAAGAACAAATTTGGGAGAGTTGGAAGTTTTTGGAATAATTTTATTCTCATCCTCATATTTCTATGTGTGTGTGTGTGTGTGTGTGTGTGTGTGTGTGTGTGCTGTAGATTGATTATAGTGGAAACAATTTTTTCTACTATGAAGATCTCTTTAGTTAGTATTTCCTTTTAGGTGGTGAACTCTAGGCATGGCTAATTATTGTCCTTTGCCTCTGTCTCAAGCTCCAACAACCTTTTTTAATCGGGATGGGGAGGTTGAAGCATAATTGGCCCAGTGTCTGTTTCTCTGGGAATGAACAACTGTTGTACAGTGAAAACCAGTTAATACCAATTGCTCCACCTTGACCATAACAACAAATTTAACAACCAAAACAAAGTCATTTCACACTAGATACTGACATACTACAAAAAAACAATAGAAGATACCACTGTAGTACCTTAACCATATAAAAGAGATCTAGGGGGCTGGGGGTTTAGCTCAGCGGCAAAAAAGCGCCTGCCTGGCAAGCGCAAGGTCGTGAGTTCGGTTCCCGGTACCGGAGAAAAACCAAAAAAAAAAATAAATAAAATAAAAGAGATCTACAAGTATAATTTAGACACAATGATAAACCAAATATTTACATAAAGTAAATATCTACTAATGTACCCACTATACCACCATTAACAGTGCAAAAGAATTAAACGTTAATATCATATGGTTAATTAAATATCTAAACATTGATAAAGCTTAACTTATATTAAATATATAAAGATTAATAAAGCTAGGAAAAGTTGAGTGGTGGTGAATGGAAGAATGAAAAAAAGATGTGAAAGATAAACAAATGAAAGTGAAGGAAGGTTGAAAAGTGAAGTAAAGGATCTATTTTAGAATTAAGGAAAATTAATAAAATTAGATAAAGTAACAGAAAAGAACATGATGGGGGGAAAAAGAAAATCAGAGAATAAAGTAAAAGACAAAAACAACACAATATCCCCAAATCCAATGAAGAAACAACAACAAAAAAAAAAAGCCCCTGAAAATTCTGCATGTTTTGAATGAGATTTTTCTCTCCTCGGTGTGAGGTATTGGGATCCCCCGGACATTCAGGTGGGACAGTGGGTCAGTGCAAAGTCTTCTTTTGTTTCCACACTCAGGTTTCTATGTATATATGCCGAATCCCACCTGCATTTCCCATTGGGTGTGGTTAGTCAATGTTACACCCTAGGGCTGTAGTCACACTAGGAGCTCCAGTTTCCTTGCTCCTCTGTGTGCTCCAAGTCATGGATTTCTCTGCTGACCTCTAAGGTCTCTGGGTTTGTGATTTACTATGCTTCCCTCCTCCTGAGGCCCCTCTGTCCATACAACCCAGGCTGTGGCAATCATTCAAGCCAAGCCACATCCATGTTCATGCTGGCAGATGGGGAAAGCAAACCTACCACTTAGTTCTGTGCTGGATATAGGAAGCAGGTCTGAGATTCAGGCCGACCTGTGGACTTCATGGAAGAACTTCCAGATCCAGCCCCTCTGAAAGCCTTACGTGATTGGCCTAGCTTCTCTCCACTTATGGAAGGACACCTGTATCCTTCCTGGCCTGAATGTAAAATTTTTAGGGGAGGGGGCTTATGGCTAGCCTGTGACTTCTCCATGCTTGTCCAATGTGACCAATCTCCCATGCAGCCCCTCTGGAATAATGATACCAGAAACTCTCATGTATAAAATATGGAGTTGTTCTGTGACTCAGTTTTAAATAATTAACCCCTTCCCAGAATGGCTCCTGATTAAATATTATCAAATGTGGTGGGCACTGCACTGTATTTCTTCTGCATCTCCAGCTTCCCTTGTAGGAAGAGTCGCCTTCAGAGTAAAATCTCATATTATCTTTGCAGTTTATACCAGCTCTAAGTTTTTATTGGGGCTAGCTCTGCTGGCGATGCCTGTAGTTTTGCTCCAACTCTGGGACCTTCTCCGGGCTTACCTGGTGTCATCAGAAACTGTTTCCCTCACTCTTCACCCGGGGTCAGCTTTCCAGATTACTTTGTGTTTTTCTCTCCACATTGTGCTCCATTACTCTAGCTTCTCTGTAGTTTCTAATTTTCCTATCAGTTCCATCCAGAGAATTGCTGCTTTCTTTTCATCAAGTAGGTTTCCAGGTGTTGCAGCTCCAGGTTGTGGAAAGACTGTACTTTGCTGCTGGTCTCTACCCTGCCAATTTTAATCTTCCCAGAGGATTCTCTTGATCTCAGCCCGCTTCCCTTCTTAAGTATCCCCCATGCCTTTGTGCTCACTTTCTATCGGGCACCAGCTGAGCATCCTGTGTCCTGTCTTTTAGCTAAGACAGGTCATGCCATCTCTTTGCCCATGTTTCCTCTCCCCTTCACAAAGCCATCAATTTTCCTCCTGTGAGCTCAACAGTGTGTGGGGCTCAGAGCCACCAGCAACCTTCAGGTAGTGTTGGAAGCCACTGCTTCTTAAAGGCACAATAATTTTTCAAGCATCAAATGCTGGGGTTCAAAGCTTTAACACATAAGCCTTTGGGAACATTTCAGATTCAAGCTGTAGAACTGGATGATGGTAAGAATGATCCTAGAATGAGACCACCTCATTTAGGGCACAGTGAAGACCTAATCCTGGACATTGCCTATTGTGTATTTGCAAAATCATAATAATGAACGACTCTCTTGATAGCCCAAGCATATTTGTGTAAAGGCTCCTTTTTCTTATGAGTAGAGAATCTTCTCTAATGAGTTCAAAATCTAAAATGTCTCAAAAATGCCTCAAACCATTAATATAATCTATTGTGTGAATTGGAAAAGTAATGACGCTGAGTAGGGGAGATGTTAATATGAACTCAGAAAGATTCAGCTGCTTGAATAAAGTGCCAGTAATTCCTTAATTATATGTAACAGTCCAATTCATTAGCATCATGAGGAGACAACAGCCATGGCTCTATCTATGAGATCATGAAGAGGTTCATTTCCAGATGTTAGTGCAGCTTGCATTAAGTTCAGCTACTCCAACATTACCTGCAAGATTGATGCATAACAAACTTCTAAAACTGAGGACTTAGTTCACATTTTTCTTTCAATGAGTCAGAACAATTAAATGCAGTTTAGAGGTTGAAATCATTTCTCAAACATCACAGAACAGGGTAAATGAAAGGGAAGCACAAAGCACAGATTGAAATGTGTTTAGACGTTATATTATGTGGTCATTTTGGAAGACCATAAGAGCCAGGCTTTCTGTCCAACCTTTATTCTTCTCACTGGTCATATTCTAGAAATTATAGCTCAAAGCCCATGACACCAGCATGTAAAAGGCTTCCCAGTTATGAGATGCCTCAGAGCTGTCTTCATCTCCTTGTTCCTCAAGCTGTAGATAAAGGGATTGATCACTTGAGGGATCACAATGTACATCACTGAAGCCACTGCATTCTTAGTAGAAGAGTCAGTAAATGTACAGCTCAAGTACACACCAAAAGCTGTCCCATAGAAAAAGGAAACAACAAATAAGTGAGACCCACAGGTTGAAAAAGCTTTATACCTTCCCTCAGCTGATGGCATTCTCAAAATACAGGAGATGATTTTAATATAAGAGAAAATGATACCAATGAGAGGAACACCAAAAAATGTGTTTCCCGCTGAATATATCAGCATGGCATTGATAAAGGTATCAGAACAGGCCAGCTTGATGACCTGAGCAAGTTCACAGAAGAAGTGTGGGATTTCCACATTCATGCAAAAGGACAGTGGCAATGCTGCCAGACTGTGGAGCAGACCATGCACAATGCTTGTGAGCAGAGAGAGTAGAACCAGCAGGACACAGAGGCAGGGATGCATGATGATTGTATACCTCAGGGGATGACAAATAGCCACATAGCGGTCATAGGCCATTACCAGAAGGAGACAATTTTCTAAACAACCAAACACTAATACAAAACAAAGCTGGGAGAAGCATCCTGTGTAACTGATTCTCTGATCCTGTGCCTGCATGTTCACCAGCATCTTTGGGATAGTGCTGGTGCTTATACAAATATCAGTGAGGGACAGGGTGGAGAGGAAGAAGTACATGGGGGTGTGGAGGTGGGAGTCACAGCTGACAATCAGAATGATAAGCAGGTTTCCCAGGATGGTGACCAGGTAGATAACCAGGAACAGGCTGAAGATGAGGGGCTGCAGTTGTGGATCCTCTGTCAGTCCCAGGAGAAGAAATTCTGAAACAGATGTTTGGTTTTTGAATTGCATGTTGCTGGTGAATCTAAAGAAAAGATGGGATGGGAATAAAATGAGACAAATGGTTTCTGGATGAGCAGCAGTGTCTCCTGGGAATGATAAGAATCAAAATTCTTAATACGACTATGGATGTCTGATATACGCATTCTGGGAAGAAGGACAAGCATTCCATGTTTAGCATATTTTGCGCAAATTTAACATTTCTAAAGTGTTTCTAACAGTGTCTTAAAACAAAGAAAAAGTAAGAATTCACATTCCCAGCCTATACGAATATTCAGTTCTTGCTCTGTCCCTTTCTTTCTCTATTTTTCTTTTCTCTCTTTTCTTCTTTTCCTTTTTATTTTTTTATGGTAAAACAACTTCCAGTCCTTAGTCAGCTTTTATTTTGCATAGCTTCATTTAGCAAATATCAGTTATATTTCAAGGGTGCTGCAAATTTTAATGGGGGTTGCTCTTCTACTCAAGTGAAGCACACCTCCCAAACTTCTTCAGAATCAGTCACTCTGAGGCTCCCAGTATGTTAGAATCATCCAATTATGACCAAGCTCCACCTAGGACCACCTAAATCCAAATCTCAGGGCAGGGCTGCACACATCTGTGTCTAGTAAAAGCCTTTCCTGCGATTCTAATGTGGAGCTGGGGTAAGGAACCACTGTCCTAAATCAAACAGTACTGTGAGGGCACTCATCTTGGGAATGGTATTTGTTTCACTGAGGGAGTGTGTTCTATATAGGCATTTCTCATTCAAACAAGAGTTAAACTTCCTACAGAAATTATAACTGAACTCTGGGCTGTCAAACTAGTCTATAAAAACTCATTTGGCTCCAACTGAGCCTAATTTGTGAATCAATACTATGTTCAGTAGGCCAGTGATGGAGAACTTTCTAGAGTTTTCAATGACACAGCAGCCCCCTGTGGCACCTGTGCTGTAGATTCACCACCACGGCAGTAAGATCTCTGTCTAGGGGCCTGGGGATTTAGCTCAGCGGCACAGTGCCTGTCTGCAAGTGCAAGGTCGTGAGTTCGATTCCTGGTACTGGAAGAAAAACCAAACAAAAAGATCTCTGTCTACAAAGACTACTGGACAGGAACAGGGCCAGGCAGCTGTCACTCCAGAGAATAGCATACCCATGTCATAAGTAGGTTGTAGAATCCTACATCAGAGACTAGTGAAGGTCAGACGGTCCAGCTTCCAGCTAGTCGGTGCAGGTCTCAGCTGCTTCCAAGTAATTATGGACTAGAGTCATAACTGCTAACTGAGGGAATTCAGAGTTTTCCCTCCCCAAGAAAGGCAGCTAGTGTTGCTCATTCCACAAGGTTCTCATTAATAAAAGTGCAGACAGTCTCTGATTTAGGGATTTACATGAAACATTGCTGCCCTGCAGTGTCTCCTCTCTTCTAACTCCTACTTCCTCTTTTCATACACAGGCTTTTCAGAATGGTGGTGTCTTAATTACTTTTCTTTTTGCTGCAACAAACTACCCAACACCAAAAATTAAAGGGAGAAAGCTTTATTTAGCTCACAGTTTGTAGAGGTTCAGTCCATAAACAGCTGGTTCCAAGGTAGGGTGGCACATGGCAGAGGGGTAAGCATTTATGGTAATGGAAGACAGCAAAAGCAACAAGGAAGAAAGAAAAGGGACAAGCCTCTCTCTGTCCCTTATATTATACTCAAGCTACCCACCCTGGGGCAGGTGTAGCACCCATATCCTTAATCCCAGCATTAGAACATGAATCAATCATGAATTCTAGATTCAAACACCTCTGAAAAGCCCACCTACCATGGCTGCTTGAGACTTTGGGGACATCTAGACACAAACCATAACAAGTAGAAAATGTCAAGATTAAAAGAAAGCATACTTGGAGCTGGGGATTTAGCTCAGCGGCACACTACCTGCTTGGCAAGAGTAAGGTCGTGAGTTCAATTCCTAGTACTGGAAAAAAACAAAAACAAAAACAAAGAAAGCATAAGACGTGGATCTTTCTTACTAGCCCAAGCCTTAAAACGAAAAGAAATGTGAGAACAAATTTATCAAATTTATCTCCTACAGCAGCAGTAGCCATTCTTTTTGGTACTGGGGACCAGAAGGCACTCTAGCCACAGACATGGGAGGAGGAGTAGGTTGGGATGATTCAAGTGCATTCGTTCTGTTGTGCACTTTATTTCTATTATTATTACAATGCAGTATATAAAGAAATAATTACACAACTCACTAAAATGCATAAGCAAGTAAATAAATAATGGGTAAGTCTCATGAATATTGAAATTACAGTTGGATTCTGACCTAAACCCTGACACCAGGTGCAGCTGTATGATGGAAATACATCCAATCACCTGCCACCGTAAGCTCGGTGTCCATGTGCAGCTTAGTTGTCACTTACCCCTCACTGATAGGATTTTGATAGGAGTCTACAAACAATTGGTGTATTATGGGCTCTGTGCAAACATCTCTTTTATTATTTTTATCCATTTTCTGGTGTTAGCATCAGCACCTAGGCTCCACCATAGATCGTTAGGCATTAGAGTGTCCTAAGGAGTATGGAACCTATGGTAACATTTAAGCTCAAGTGAGAACTTAAAGCTACTGCTTGTCAGAGAGAGGGCAGTCAGGTGGTCGGGTAAGCCATGGAGAGTAACTACAGACAAAACTTTGATCGCCTGCCTGCTGCTCACCTCCTGCTGTGTAGCCTGATTCCTGACAGGCCATAAACCAGTCAATAGCCTAGGTTTGAGGAGCAACAGTCTGTTCTGCAGCAATGGTCTCTTATTTTTGAAAGTCTTAGTATCATTTGAATGTCTCATCAATTTGCAGGTGCGATGGTTTATCATTTAGACCTATGTACCTATCAGCACACATCATGGAAATATACCCACACAGTTTGGCAAACACTAGGTCAAAGATCTCATTGTCAGACTGCTGAGCTGTTCCTCTTGATTTGTCCCTGCAAAAACCCATGGATAATACAGAATGAGCATTTCTAAATGTTTCCATATTTCTGGTTAATTTCCTTTACAACTGTAATAGCTTCTATTGAAATAAATCCCCAAACATTCCCTTGATTTGAAAGTATGTCACTTTGTATGCATTCGGTGAGGTGAGGGTGAGGAAGACAGCCATTATGTGGACAGGAGCAATGACAGGAAAATACTGCCTTTAGAAATGAAGCTAGTAATACTGTCCCTTGGAAAAACAAGTGATCTGCTTTAGCGATTATTTCTAGAAGCTAGGTAACTATGTTGATAACATTATTTCCATTCCTATGGGAAACTCTTCCCTGAATGAGTTACAAAACAAATAATTGTATAGAATTAAAAAGCAAATAAAGTAATAACTACATTTGAGAAAAATAAAATGCAGTCTTCTATTAAAAAAGATAGAAATGAAAATGAATTTCTCCTCTGTAGAAGATAGACACTTAAAAATTTACAGGGACTCGTATTCAGACTTCCTAATAGGAGTGTTCCTTGTGAGTATTGCTGTTTCTCCCTTGAGGATGAGAAAAGCAGCTGCATTAGGAATGATTGTTTGGTGTAAAGTGAGAGTCATGGATCTGAATTTATTGCGTCCTCCAGCAGTTGTTTTGGAATGGGGGAAAATCTCCAGTTGGATGTTTTACCTCTGTATGGAGGAATCTGTTTCAATGTGTGTGTTCATTAGCTGCAGCAAAGCGATCTTTGACAATGTGTGCTTCTCCAACATACACTGCATATATGTTAAAGACATAATTTTAATTCTGTAATTATACCTCAGATTCTCAGGTATAAAAATTCTCATGGAGATATTTCAAAGATAGGAATAATAAAGTAAGCAAAAGCAGCCTGTGTAGTTCTAGGTAGGATCAGCCTTCAACTGACTCTTCCAATCTTTTGTGTCGGTGTATGTGTGTGCATGCATGTGTGTGTATGTGTCTTTCACAAGCAATAAGCACACTGCACTTTTAACTTGTCAGGAGGAAGAGACGCGTTGGGGTAGTTGAAGAAAAAGAAAAGGAAGACAGAAAAACTGTCGCATAAGCAATGCTATTAGCAGTGAAGAATATAAATGTTCAAATTACCATTGGGAATCTTCATTAAGTAGAAATGTAAAAAAAAAGAAATCAATTTTAGTAATATTCACTAAATAATATAAGAATTAAGTATGTGATTCACAAAGGTTATATATATTTTAAGAAACTAATATCAGAAAAATTTTATATGAGAAAAGTGTACATTTAATTGAAACTCTATACACGCATACATTTTTCTTAAGTATTATCCATTAATTACAGAAACTGCAGAAAATCTCAAAGGGCTGGCACTTTCTGGACACTACAAAAATAACACACACTTCACCATGGCTTTTTTCAGACATTTTTATCATGAGAAATAATAAATCCATGTCCAAAATCCCTTATAACCAAGTTAATTTATAAATTTAATTTTTTCCAGAGGAAACAACACTTTAAGTTGACATACATTTTTCTTTTTAAATCATCAGTGAACTTAACATTGTTCTTCAAAACTACTTCGTGGTGTCAATTTTAAAGTCTCCCTACTGTATATGTGTAACATTTACAATCAGTGCCCTTGGATAATTTTAATTTCTAATAAATGTGATATGTAGTTGATGTTAATTGCCACACTGCTCCAATATATTTGCAGGACAATTTAGTTCTACTTCTTTAACTGATAGGTGCTATTGTTACTGCCTCCAGTGACCATGCGTACAACTGGGACCCATGCATGCAGGATACCAAATATGCAAATGGCCTGTCTTGGGAAAAATAGAAGAATGAATGAAGAATGAAGAGGACTGTCAAGGTGGTGAATTGTGTATGCCATGCTCTCTAGCACTTCATTTAACAAGACATGAAAAAATACAGCACAGTAATAACATTGGTTAATGTGCAAATGAGACGGATGGTGGCATTGGAGGTGCTGTTATTTAAATTATTTCTGCTATTCTTATTACTGTGAAACATGAAGACTCAGAACTTGCTCCATGAGATATTCTCCTTCCACTTCCCTAGCGAGTCCTCACAGTCCACATCTCATACGAACATAAGAAAGATTTCTGTAAAGAGGTGAAGTCTTACTACAATACTGCACTCTTTTTCAAATAATAAATGAAGAGACTCTGGCTTACTTGGATGGTTTCTTTGAGAATGTGCTCAGAATGTCACCTGCATGTAGAAGACAAAAGGTCTGTCCTCAGGAAGGGTTACACACTGATTGACTCAGTGGTTCTACACCCAGAAAATCCTTCTCTGGTACAAAGCACAGCTATTGCTGCCTGGGTGAGGTTTTCACCGCCTGAGTCCTATAGTTCTGTATCCCTCAGGGATCAATTTCCAATGCTCCTCATTAACCTGATAGTAACCAGAAATATTACTATCATTCAGATCCCAGGAGTATATATCAGCTATACTCCTTTAATAAATTCCTACCTTCCCTTTTAGCTATTTCTCTCTATTTCATGACATCAGGAGGTCAAATTTATTTTAAGTATGAAAATAATTATATATATATATATATATACAATGATGATAATAATAATATATAGTAAAACAGAAAACACTAAGAAAATTTCTTCTTAAATGTATTTATGTTCCCTTTTATTTTATTTTATTTTATTTTTTTGAAGAAAGGTGTCACTATACAGACTCAGACTGGCCTTGAATTCACAGCAATTCTCCTGTCTCTGCTTCCCCCCGTGCTGGGATTTCCGGCATGAGTCACCACATGCAGCTGTTAATGTTTCTTTGTTTATTTTAAAGAGAATTTTAAAACAATAAAAATGACACAGAATTTCAAAACAAGATGATAATAAATTAACAATGGTTATTATATTGCATATTGTTATCTTCAAAGTAGTTGCTCAAATTACCAGATATAAGCATGTAAGATTGATCAAACACTAATTGTTCTTACTTTTTCTCTATGTACTTTGTACAGAAATGTCTAATCTACTATCTTTGATGATTTCTGATGATATTTTTAAAAGGACTATCATTCCCCATGGTTTTTGAATACTGAGCTCAAATAAACTACCTAATGTTGAACCTCAAACTTCTAGAAAAAGAAAAACAAATAAAACACAAAGCTCATACATTGGAGAAAATTACATAGATAAAAGCAGAAAATAATGCAATTGAGATGAAAACAATACAAAGAATCAATGAATCATAGATTAAGTTCTTTGAAATATTAAATAAAATGGACAAACTGCTAGCCAACCTAATCAAAAAGAGGAAAGAAAAGACTCAAATTCAAGCAGCTGGGAATGAAAAGGGGTAAATCACAACAGATCCTGCATAAATCCAGAAGATCATCAATACCTACTTCAAGAAGCTGTACTTAAATATGATAGAAAACACAAAAGAAATGGACAGATTCCAAGAAGATATAAAAATTCTAGATAATATGATATCAGTCAATGAAATTGAAAATGTAATTAAAAACTTACAAACAAAGAAGAGCCTGGGTCCTAGCAGATTCATTTTTTAATTCAACAAGAAAGTTAGAGAAGAACTAATGCCAATGCTGAAACTCTTTAATGAAATGGAAAGGGAAGCAATACTTCGAAAATCATTACTGAAAGCAAGTATTACCATGACACTGAAACCAGAGAAAGACCCAACCAAAAAAAAGAAAACTACAGGCCAATCTTCCTACTGAATATAGATGCAAAAATCCTCAACAAGATACTAGCAAACAGAATGCAGCAAATCATCAAGATTATACACCATGATCAAGTACAATTTATCCCAGGAATTCCAGGATGGTTCAATATACAAAAACAAAAAAACACATGATCATCTCAGTAAGTGCAGAAAAAGTATTTTACAAAGTCCAACACCAATTCATGAAAAAAAAAATCCTACAGAAAATTGGAATAGATGGTCTTTATCTCAATCTGTTAAAAGGCATCTATGACAAGCCAACAGCCAACATCATACAAAATCGTCAAGAACTGAATGCTTTCACTCTAAAATCAGGAACAAGACAAGGATTCCCACTATCACTACTCCTATTCAATATAGTTCTGAAAACATTAGCCTGAAAAATTAGACAAGAGGAAGAAATAAAAGGAATAAAGACAGGAAAGAGAGAAGTTAAATTATTATTACTTGCAGATTACATGATACATTTTTTCTCTAACATCTTTCAATATTCTGTTCTTGTGATAAATTCTTGAAATCTTGATTATTATATGCCTTGGCATAGATTGAATTTGGCTATGCCTAATTGGAGTTCTTTATGCCTCACTTACTTATATGCCAATTTTTTTTCCAGGCTTGGGAAGTTTTCTGCCATTACTTCTGTGATTAGTCTTTTTGTCTTTTGCACTGTCTGCTGCTTTTTCATTGACTCTGATCAATCTTATGTTGTTCTTCTTTGCAACATTTTGTAGCCATTAGACTGACTTTTCATGGACCCTTGCTATTTTTTAAGAGATCTTTCTTTTCATGATTACTAATTGCATGAACCTTGTCTTCTACATCTTGTATTTTGTTTTAACATTGGTTCATTGAACTACATATACTTTCAGTCAAATTTCTGTTTTATTTTGTTTTTTGAGGGATGGTGTCAAGAATTTTACTCAGAACCTCATGCTTGCCAGGCAGGTGCTCCATCATTGAGCTATATCTCTAGCCTTCAATGAAATCTTTAATCTCCTGAATAGCTGTTTGAATCTGCTTTATGGATTAGTTTCTTTCCTATATTAAGCATTCATGATTTCCAACATTTTCCTAACTCTTCCACTTTTATTTATATCTACTTTACATTCACAGAGCAAGTCCTTCATTTTGGTCATCATCTCTTTCTTTTACTTGAGTTATTATTTTTGATCTGATCTTTTCTATAGCCTCATTCACCTTTTATTTCCACTGCTATCATTTTATAAAATTCTGGTGGGTGGCTTCTGATTTCCTCTATCTCATTGTCCCCTGGATTTTTCTGGGGTGGATTGGAAGTCTGAAGTTCCATTTTGTTTCTGCATCTTGTCATTTTCTATATTTTTATTTTAATTTGTTTTCTGTGTTTGTGTTGTATATTTCTTATGGTATGGAGCATTATAACTAGCATCAAGGCTTCCCTAGGAAATATGTATTCCTCAGAGATGTCTTCTAGGTGTAGCTGGTTCTTGGTCTTTGTGTCTTTCCCAAGATCCTACCTTCCCAATTTATTAAGGAGGTGAAGTTTCTGTCTATTTAGCTCAGCACCCAGTCCCCTGTTACTGGACTATAATGATGATTATGATCCAAAACAATCATAGTGTTGTCATACAAGACAGAACAACTGATTACAATAGGTATGACATCCTAACAAAACTTTGTAAATAAGAGTGGGAAAGTGGTTGAAGGAAGGGGAAGACTATGGTGGGGGAAAAAAGAGAAATCAAGGTGTATCATGGCACAGATACAAATTCCCCATGATGCATGTGATCATCGTGTATACCTAAATTGTAACAATAAATTTAATTAAATTTTTAAAAAGAAAAATGGGGTAGGGGACTTGGGGAAGAAGGAAGGAGGAAGAAATGGGACAGGGATTTAAAGAGAACAAGTTGTGGGCTGTACATGTAACTACTCCCCAATATGACTGTAAACTGTGTGAACTGAAAATATGTACTAAAAAAGAAAAAAGAAAAGAAAAAGTAGTACAAGTTTTGGATATTCCTCAAAAAAACTTAGAAATTCCATTTAACCTAGCTATACCTCTCGTATTTCCTGAAACAGTTAAAGTCATCATATTACCGTGATATATACATGCTCGTGTATATAGCAGTGCAGTTCACAATAGCTAAATTATGGAAATGGGTCATATGTCCATAAACAGAGGAATGCATAAGGAAAACAGTACATGTACATAATAGATTGCTACTCAGTCATTTGTAAAAAAAAAAAAAAAAAAAAAAAAAATGGATAAAGACCATAATGCAAGCAAAGTAAATCAGACTCAGAAAGTTAAATATCACTGATTTCCCCTAAACAGGAAATCTAAAGTAGAAATAATTTAAAGAGAAAATAAATGAAGGATAGTAGGAAATAGGGAAGTAAATATTTTAGAGATGGGGAAAGGGATGAGGAAGGAGGGAGAGGATAGGATGATGCAGAAGGGTGATTAAAGGTGATCAAGATGTGACATGTATATGTGTATATTCTCCAAACTGAACATAATTATTGTGCGCTGCAAACATATACTAGGAAGATAAATAGATTATATCACCCTAAAAACAGAAGACAAACATAGATGATTTCTCTCATCAGAGGAACACAGCTAATTTGTCCTGATTGAAATGGGGCACAGAGTGGTTGTTACCAGAGTCAGGTGGGAGTCAGAGGGAGGGGTGGGAAGGCACTGTCAATCAACAGGTAATATATTATTTACTGAGAATTCTAATGAGTTCTGGTGTTTCAGGGAACATCAGGGTGACATAGTTTAGCATAAATGCATTGCATGTCTCAATATAGATGGAAGAGAAAAATTTCAATATACTCACCACAAAGAAAAACAGCAGTATTTTTGAAATGAGTAGGCTAATACTCTGAGTTGCTCACTACCTAATGGATGCAAGGATCACATTGTATGTCAGAAGTATGTGAAAATATTAAGCCAATCAAAAAGGAGAAACATTATGTATCTATGTGAATACTTCCACCTGCCATGCCATATATATACTTATATCTATATCTATACATATACCTATATCTATATTTCTATCTGTACATTTGTGTATCCACTCATCCATCTGTCCACTATGTATCTACCATCTAAAGAAGCTACGTCCCTTCTCTTTGACACTTATTTCCTCCTAGGACCTTTGGTTGTCATTACCTAGAAAGAACTACTTTCTTGCTCATGAAGATGAATCCATAGAACATTTGACCTCCACTCACTCACTGTGTCTTGTTTGCATTTTTTAAATTTTCATTTTC
>NW_004955563.1:374358-390572 GCF_000276665.1 Chinchilla lanigera
CTGAGCTAAATCCCCAGCCCCTCTTTTTTTAAGTGAATAAAGTTAAGATGGTGACCAAAGGTATCATAACCATAATTTCAGCTCACAATCTCTTTTTGTTAAAAAAAAAAAATTGAAACTATGGTGACAATATTGAAACACCTGATGTAATTCTTATCAGAGATTGCTGGTCCTATGCATATTTCTAGCAATCTGCATTGACCAAGCAAGTCCATCAACTCTTCTGTGTAAAATATAAAAAATAGCCTTATTGATTAAGACATCAATCTTACATAAAAAGACACTCCAGAGTGCTTGCACTTTATAATAATTGAGGTACTATTAAGAACTATGTTGTCTGTACCAAAATATATCTGACATACATTCATACTTAAATTAAGAATCAAGCTTCTTGATTTTAGTATAGTAATTATGTAGAGATATCTTCACTTGTAATTTTAAAAGAACATGAGAATATGCTACAAAATGTTCTGTATTTTGTTTTCAAGGTCGGTTAAATGGAGATGAACAGAGCAAACACAACCTCAGGAAGTCAGGTTATTATGAAATCCTCACTTCTGCAGATCTGGTCTATGAAAATATGCACCCATGGGATCAGAGCGATCCTTTAGTAAGCTGGTCTAATGAGGAGCTTTGGATATAGATACCCCCCAGGATAGCAGAGGCATTGGGATTCGTGTGTGATGACCTCTTTCAGCAGCCCTGCACCTGTCATGAAGTAACACCTGGGCATCTTCCAATAGTTGATGCTTCCTGAGCTAAAACCTGTTTTATTCTACCTTCACTTCCTGGTGATGCAGCTTCTGTCTTAAATATCCCAGGTGGGATATTATTGATTGTTGTTCCTCTTGAAACCAACAAGGTAACAGAGTGTCCCTTACCAAATGCTTTGGAAATGAGGACAGATATTCTACTAAAAGATATTCTTCATTTTATGACAAAAAGATGAGAATGCATGCATAAGATGAAGAGAAATAAGGCCCCAGTGACTCTCCCATCCAATATCTCTCATCCTTTTGGAACATTCTCCTAAATATTTGTGTCCACACTCAATCACTCTATCCACAAGAACAGATCTAATATACTTCTTATGAGAAATCAGCACTTTGTAAAACATGATGAGACTTACAAAATATATTTACCTTTATTTTCATGCTACAAAATGGATGTGATGAGTGTAACTATTGGTAGGGCTCTCACAAATAAATGGACAAGAATTAACAACAGAGTTTGTTCTCACGTTTCCAGAGGTTAACGTCCAAAGACCAAGGTGTCTACAGAGGTGGGTATCTAATGTATTTTCATGCACTTCTGTCCATATATTTTAATATTTTGTCCCATTTTTATCAGGCTTTTTAACAGCATGGAATCTACAAACCAAACTGTCTTTGAATTCATTTTCCTGGACTGACAGAGGATCCAGAACCTGCAGCCCGTAGTGTTCTTCAGCCTCTTCCTATCCATGTACCTGGTCACCATCTTGGGAAACCTGCTCATCATCCTGGCCGTCAGCTCTGACTCCCACCTCCACACGCCCATGTACTTCTTTCTCTCCAGTCTGTCCTTCACTGACACCTGTATGAGCACAACCACAATCCTAAAGATGCTGGTGAAAATCCCAGCATAGGATCAGGGCATCACTTACACGGTCTGCCTCACTCAGGCTGGTTTTGTCACTGTTTGGGGATTCTGGGAAAACTGCCTCCTGGCAGTGATGGCCTATGACTGCCCTATGACCATCTGTCACCGCTCAGGTATATCATCATGAATTCTCACGTTTGTGGTCTGCTGTCTCTGTTCTCTCTGTTACTTAGCATTGTGGATGCCCTGCCCCAGAGCCTGATGCTGCCTCAGCTGTCCTTCTTTACAGATCTGAGAATCCCCAACTTCTTCTGTGAAATTACCCAGATTATCAAACTTTCCTGCTCTGATACTATCTTTCTTTACACCCTGATATACGTTACTGCTTGCATATTTGGTGGTATTCCTATCTCTGGAATTATTTTCTCTTACATTCATATTGTATCCTCTGTTATGAGAGTGCCATCGTTGGAAGGAAAGTATAAAACCTTTTCCACCTATGGATCCCATTTATCAGTTATTTCCTTACTTTATGGGACAAGTTTTGGGGTGTACATTGGGTCCACAGTTATAGATTCACCAAGGAAGCTGCAGTGGCTTCAGCGATGTATTCTGTGGTACCTCTAACACTGAATCCCTTTATCTATAGTTTGAGAAACAAGGAAATGAAGGAAGCTTTGAGGAGACTCATTAGTAGAATAGCTGTTCTTTTTTGATGAGTCATTTCCTTTGGACTTTTGTTCCTAGGGTTAGACAAGGAGAAAACATCCCTGTTATCCCATTCTGCTAAGTGACCATGTAATTTAATGACCAAGTATATTGTAACTCTGCTTGAAACAAGACATTGCTTTTGTGTATAGCTCTGTGATGTTTGACACAGTATTTAAATTCTCCAGACAGTTACTTGTTCATGTTTCATGGAAACAAAGCCTGAAATAAGAACTGTAATTTTAGCAAATGTTTTGTGCATGCTTTAATAGTTGGAGAAAGTACACAGGTTAGGATGTTATTTAAGTAAAACTTCACTCGTATCTATAGAATGGTTTCCACCTGACCACGCAGTTAGGGCTATGTGAATTGCATCCTAGTGAATCCTACTGTGAAAAGGAGTGGACACTCACAGTGTGCAAAGCAACTACTGAGACCTGTAAACTGGTAAATAATTTTATTTCTGATGCCATAATACCCACCATATTCAGGATGATATTGTACTTTGTGTGCTATTTGAAATTGGTTAGTGATCATTCTCAACTGTAATAAGGAAAAAAACCTCAAAACCTTAACATAAAACATAAATGCCCTCAACAATAGTTGCCTTTCAGTGCAATGATTTGGAGGTAAGGAACACACTGGAACAGTGAGTATGGCTTCATTCTAATTCCCATGAGCTATCTTCAGCCAAGGACTGGTTCTCCTTCAGGTCGCCAGGTGATTATGGTGAATTCAGCTATACCTGGTAATGATGCCAAACACAAAACTCTGATGGTCTTGGTCCACTGATAATTAACTTTCCCATGGATCATCTGGACCACATGTCTGTAATGAACAGTGGCCCTCAAAGTATGCTCAGATCCCTTCCCACTAACAACTGACTTCATTATATGGCATATCATATAAGTGATGTCTATTGTTCAGGAGAAGGGGATTTGAAGAGGAAGGACTGCTGGATTCTACAGGTTGGCCCTAAATGTGGTCACATGTTTCTTTACAAGAAAGAGTGGGATTACACTGAGAAAAGATGAGTTGATTTAACCATGGAGGCCGTGATTGGATGACCAGCCAGTATTTGATTATTAGCATTTGATTACTTCACCCTGCAAGACTCATTTTCACTCTCGTGCATGTGTATTACTTCTGCAGATGTCCCTACACAATTTGTTACTTAAATGAGCCCATAAGGGTTCAAATTTACTAGCTGAATTCCCTGTCTTATCATTTTTCCCATCCTTGTTTTTCAGAATGAGTCAGTTGGGTTTGGATATTATTCATTTTTTTCAATATTTAGCTGTTTCACATCTTTTTATTAATACATGTTTGCAGTACATGCATTATACAATCATCTTGGGGAGTGGGTATATGTATATAAAACAGCTCTTTTCATTTTTTGTCCACTTCTCTTCCCTCCCCCATGACTTCCTAACATTCTGCTTTTTATATGATGACATTAAAAATTAAGAGCTTTTTAAGTGCAAGTTAGTAACACAGAATGTAAGGATTTGGGGGGTGCGTGTATGAAATATATCTTGATTATTTGATTTTCTATCCCATTATCCCACTGCTATGGTTGAGACACTGTGTCAGCTTGAGAACTGAGAAGTTTAGAAGCTTAACTAAGTGACTCAGCAGGGGGCCAGGGTCCTCACTTTGTAAACATCCTCAGTTTGTGGGAGAGGAGGGCGTAGACATGGTGTGGGCAGACACCCGGCATCTAATGTAAGGGAAGGAAAGAGGCTTGCTTTCCTCCTTTTGCTCTTATTGCCTTTGCTGTCTTCTGCCACCTTGAAATGTTGCCCCTGTATCATGCTACCCCGCCTTAGAGAAAACCAATGATGCACTGAAACCTCCACAAACTGTGAACTGAATGAACATTTCCTTCCTTAATTTTGCATGCTGGGTATTTTGTCTCAGCAACAAGAGGAAAGTGACCAAGACATCCACTCTCTCTTTCCTCCTCCTTCCACTAACACCCTCCTTCATTTCTAAAAATATACATTCTGTTTTCCTGTCAAGTCAGAATAGGAGCATTTCTGGTATTAATGAATTTCTGTAGTAATTTTTCTGACATCTTGAGTAAAACAGATTGAGTATTTTCTTCCGTGTCTTCTGAAGGAATAAAAGATACTATGCTACTCAGAGTGGAAATATTGACTGTAACTAGTACTGGACTGTATCTAAGACCTTGGTACTGTACTTAGTACTTTGGATTAAGCCTCGATCTTTTACATTGAATTAAAACCCCAGTATGTCTTTCTTCCTCTCTTTCTTCCTTTCTTCTTTCCTTTCTTTGTTTGTTTGTTTGTTTAGATAGGGTGTAGCTAAGTTGCTAAATTGCATGGACTGGACTCTAGCTCATGATTCTCCTTCTCATCCTTACAGAGTGCTGGGACTATATGTATGTTCCACTATGCCCAGCCTACTTATGACATTTTTTATGAGAGTAAAGTCAGTTCCATTGCACATGCACTTAGTCCACGTCAGCACTTACCTATCATTAGGGATCAGTAGCACAATTTATAACAGCTAAAGCTTGGGAACAGCCCATATATCCAGAAACAGAGGAATGGGTAAAGAAAACATGGTATTTACACAGTGCACTATTACTGTATCATAAAGATTAAACTTGAGTCATTTTTAAGAAAATGGATGCACCATGAGACCATAAGGTGAAGTGAAATAAATCAGACACAGAGGCTGGGGCTGGGGATTTAGCTCAGTGGCACAGCACCTGCCTGGCAAATGCAAGGTCGTGAGTTCGATTCCCGGTACCAGAGAAACAAAAACAAAACAAAACAGACACACAGGCTTCATTATTGTATAGCTTCTCTTATATAAGAAATCCAAATTATCAGAACTCCCCCAAAATTTAAAGACCCAATCCAAAAATGGGCATCTGAGATGAACACACATTTCCCATATGAAGAAGAACAAATCACAAATAAATATATTAAAAACTGTTCACCATCACTGGCCATTTAAGACATGTACATTAAAATAATGCTGAGATTCCATCTCACTCCAGAAAGATAGCTATTATCAATAAATCAATCAATAACAAATGATGGAGGGGCTATGGGGAAAAAGAAACCCTTCTCCACTGTTGGTGGGAGTGTAGACTGGTGCAACCACTGTGGAAATTAGTGTGGAGATTAATGAATGTGATCATTATGTATATCTAAATTGTATCAATAAAGTTAGCTAATTTAAATACATGAACGTTTAAAATAAAGAGTATGAAAGTGAAAAAACTAATTTCTGTTGTTGTATTTAGGTCAAAGACTTCAGTTTGCATTATACAGGTCTTCACCTCCTTGGTTAGGTTGATTCCCAGGGATTTAATTTTTTTTCAAAGCTACCATAAATGAAATTGCTTTTCAAATTTTTGGAAGGTTCACTATTGGTATACAGGAATTGATTTTTTATTGATTTTGTTTCCTGCCACATTGCTGCATTGTTTGTCATCTCTAAGGTCTTCTGATGGAGTTTTTTGGGTCATTTATGTGAAGGATGGTATCATCTGCAAATGAAGATAGTTTGAATTCCTTCAGCCCCATTTATATTACTTTTATATCCCATAACTACAGACTCAGAACAACTGGAATGTTCAAAAATGTCTCCAAGGAAGAATTTATGTAAGTACACTGTTGGCTTACTGGGTGAATTTGAAACATTATTCATATCATCAAACTTCAGAAGTCAGGAAACTGAATTCAGGAGTATTCTGAGCGTTGGTGAATGAAGGCGACTGTGGACCTGACAGATGAAAATTCAGGCTAAAGCCTGATGATATTGATCTCAGAAATATATGGAGGGAGGATTAAGGTGAGTGAGTAGAAAGAGAACCTTTGAGGGATATTGTTATGAAGGGAAGACACAACGAGATTGTAGCTGGAACAAGTTGAGAGTTACGGAGAGAATTTATTAAGTTTATTGATACAATTTAGATATACATAATGATCACATTCATCACACAGAACTTACAGCTGTACATGATATGTTTTTGTTCATCATTTTTCCCACCCCCTCTTCTCTCTTCAACCCTTCTTACCCTCCTTATTTACAAAGCTTTGTTTCCATTTTGTACTTCTTTTTCCTTAGTTTTTCTTCTCCCTTCCATCTCATCCCAATTCCCCTTTCTCTTTGAACAATTCTTTCCTTTTTCTCTTTTTTTATTTTAAAAATAAAAGAATGAAAACATAGTAACAAACAGGCATCCACTTACAAAATAGCACAAGAACAATACAAGCAATACTGAATTACAGACAAGGAGACAGGAAATTAACAATGGTTGCTGTATTACATATTGATAACTTCAAAGTGGTTACTCAGGAAAACAAATATAAACATGCAAGTTTGAATAATTCTTTCTGATTTCACAATATCTATTATACATTTGGGTTCTTATTTACACTTTCAGTTTCCCACACCAGAAAGACAATGCAATGTTTGCATTGCATTGTGTGTCTGATTTATTACACTTGAGTGTATAGTCTCAATGTCCATCCTTTTAGCTACAAATATCTCCGTTTGTCCTTTTTATAGCTGAATAATACTCCATTGTATAAAAATAAAAAGATACATCTTTTTTATCCATCCATCAGTTGATGGGCATTTGTTTGTTTACAAGATTTAGTTACTACAAATTGCACAGCTATAAATATGAGTGCACATATAACACTGTGATATGATGCTTTTAAATCTTTTGGAAAGATATGGAGAAGGGGAATAGCTGCTTCAAATGGAGACTCTAGTTTTAGCTTTTTGAGGAATCTCTACATAGATTTTCACAATGGCTGTTCCAGTCTACACTCCCACCAACAGTGGAGAACTGTTCCTTTTTCCCCACAGCCCCACCAGCATTTATTATTGGCTGATTTATTGATAATAGCCATTTTTTCTGGAGTGAGATTGAATCTCAGTATTGTTTTAATTTGCATATCTCAGATAATCAGTGATGTTGAAAATTTTTTCATATACTTATTTGCCATTTGTACTTCTTCTGAGAAGTATCTATTCATTTTAGATGCCCATACCTGATTTGATCTTTAAAATTGGGTCTAACTTTTTTCAATTCTTTATATGTTGCATGCACATAGTGACAAAGAGTCTCAAGGTCTTATTTTAACAAAGAATGACCTTGAAGCAAATAAAGATAAGGCCTATTAAAGGAAAGAGAAATATAAAGTAGCCAAACAATATTTTACATTCACTAAATTGTAAGGGTAACTAAAAATATTACCCTGTCTGGTGATGTGGAAATTCCAAATCACCTAGTGGGAGGGTCAGTTAATTCAACTATTTAGGAAAGGCTTGTTTTGGAATTACACACAAAAAAGAAAATGTATATGCATAAAGCTAATAATCTCACCCAAGAATGAAGCTGTCTTTCATTTCCATGTGGAGACATGACAGAGAACCTTAAATCTCTTAATAAACAATGTCAGAAAAAAATCTACCTAAACTTCATCAATATTAGAGGGACTACTTATTTTTTGTTACCATATATGATGTAAAAGTGGAGAACACTGTAAATTAATGTCTCACTGCTAAACTAAGTGACATGATGCAATAGCAGAAGCTCAAGGAGGAAAATAACAAAAATATAAAAATCATTCATCACCTTAGATTTATTCAGGCCACAAAAAGCAAACTGATGTAGTAAATTATTCAGGCACTTATAAAGGGTGACCATGATGCCCTATAGTCCTAAGAAATTAGTTTTGGGGATAAGTGTGTAAATATAAGTCATCAAAAACTGGTGGCATTAATTTGATATCTATCTCTACTTCTGCGTACCTTATAAGAATCTATAACACTATACTTGAAGCCAAGAAACTGGCATGTGTACCTTCTCTGCAAAGACCTCTGTCATACATAAGCGCCATTCTCCCTTTATATTATAAGTCCATAGTCACCACTGAGGGGAATCAGGATGTGGAAGAATTATTGTGACAGCCATCGTTTAACTCAAGTCAGGAGTGTATTTGGGTGACTCCATAGACAGGTCTATAATCAATGGACTGAGAGAAGAACATTGAGTTTCTGTTTCTGGCACTCTGTCAACATATGAAACCCAAGTATCATCCCAGAAGAGGCACCTCTGAATAAAGTCCTAATTTCTGAACCTATACATTCCCAACTTCTAAAGTCCTTATAATGAACAATACTCTTCCTTATTGTCTAAACATATTAGAACTGGGTTTTTTTCACCTATATAAAAAGACATGTTACAGTAGGAGGACATGCAGAAAAATGTTCCGTGTCATTAACCATTAATATATGCAAAGTAAAAGCTTGAGATCTCACTAGTAGAATGACTAAAAAACAGTGACATCAAATGCCATCCAAGAAACTGGATCCCTCATGCATTGTTCATGGAATTATAAAATAGTACAGCCATGCTCAGCCACAGTTGGGAAGTTTATTTTATTTTATTATTTTAAGCTTACTGGTACAATTTAGATATACACAATGATCATGTTTATTACAGGGAGTTTGTACCTGTATATGACATATCTTCATTCCTCTTTTTTTCCTAATCTCCTCCCTTCCCTTCAAGCCCTCTTTCCCTCTTTATTTACAAAGCTTTGTTTCCATTTCTATCCTTCTTTTATTGTTTTTTCCTCTTCCTTTCCTTCCTTTCTCCCACTCCCTCCCTAGTTCCCCTTTCTTTTGAACTATTTCCTCCTATTTTACTATACACTTTGGTCCTTATTTACACTTTTGGTTTCTCCCACCAGAGAAACAATGTGATATTCACACATGTGTGATCGATTTACTTCACTTAAGAATATGATCTCAAGGTGAATCCATTTACCTAGAAATGTCTCAAGTTTACCTTTATTAGAGTTTTTTCTTATGAGAGATGAAGGCATTTTCACCGATGAAGTCCAAAATCTCAAATATCACAAGACTATCTGAAACCTCTGAGGTATTATAATTGTGATATTTTTATAAATAATGAAACTGGGTAGGGTGGATGTTAGTATGACCACCATAGGATATTCTTCTCCTGGGACAACTCTCAATAATTTCTTAATGGAGTACGAAATTACTACTCCTGCCTCACAATAGGTGTACACAGTGGTACAACCCATGTAGCCCTAACTGTAGGGTACGCAGAAGCTGATCCCCAGACATTAACACAGCCTTGCTTAAACCTTTCTCAGCCTGTCCACCTGTTCCAATATTCCCTCTGAGACCCATCCGCACAGAATGCTAAAACTGAATGCCTAATTGAGGTGCTACTTCCATGAAGTCCAAGCACCAAGATGGAGTTTAGAGATTGAAGTCATTTGTCAGACAGCACGCCCCTGAAAAAACAGCAAAATCAGGTTTCAAGTCCCAGTTGAAGTGTATGCAAATATCACAGAGTCAAGCACTTAGGCTCCTCAGTATAATTGTAATTTGAATTTGTTCTAGAAACCAAAGCTCCAAGTCAATGACACAGTCACACAAAAGGTATTCCAACAATGAGATCTGTCAAGGCTGCCTTCATTTCTTTGTTCTTCAAACTGTAGATAAAGGGGTTCATCATTGGAGGGATCACAATGTACATCACTGAAGCCAGTACACTCTTAATGGAGGAGTCAGTAACAGCAGAACTCATATAGACTCCAAACCCTGTCCCATAGAACAAGGACACCACTGAGAGGTGAGACCCACAGGTGGAAAAAGCTTTATACCTTCCTCCCACTGTTGTGATCCTCAAGACAGAGGAGACAATTTGGATATAAGATAAAATAATCCCAAAAAGAGGTACACCAAAAAATATGATACCCACTAAATACACCAGCAGGTTATTGATGAAGGTATCAGAGCAGGCGAGCTTGATGACCTGAGCAAGTTCACAGAAGAAGTGAGGGATTTCCAGGTCTGTGCAGAAAGACAGCTGCAGCACCATCAGACTGTGGAGCAGGGCATGTAGAGTGCTAATAAACAGGGAAAGTAGAATCAGCAGGGCACAGAGGTGGGGATTCATGATGACCATGTACCTCAGAGGATGACAAATGGCCACATAGCGGTCATAGGCCATCACTGCAAGGAGACAATTTTCCAAGCCATTAAAAACCAAAGCAAAGGAGGCCTGAGAGAGGCAGCCTGTGTAAGTGATGCTCCGATCCTGTGCTTGGATGCTCACCAGCATTTTGGGAATAGTGGTAGTGCTTGTACATATGTCAGTGAAGGACAGACTGGAGAGGAAGAAGTACATGGGGGTGTGCAGGTGGGAGTCAGAGCTGATCGCCAGGATGATGAGCAGGTTCCCAAGCACTGTGACCAGGTACGTGGACAGGAACAGGCTGAAGATGAGGGGCTGCAGTTCTGGGTCATTTGTCAGTCCCAAAAGACGGAATTCTAAAATAGCTGTTTGGTTAGCGGGTTTCATGTTACTGGTTAATCTCGTGGAAAAAATGGTGTGAAAATAAAATAAAATGTCTTGTTTCTAGACAAGGAGCAGTATGACATGGTGACTTGTTAGAAAGGAAAATTCTTGGTATTGTTGTAGTCTTACTGATGACAGCATATGGGAATGAAAACCAATGCTTCCAATGGATTTTATATATCTAAAAATTGAAAAGCAATGTTTTTCCAAAGAAAAATGACCTTCTTGCATATATTATGGAACCAGAAGAATATTCAGATATTTTTGTCACTGATTCCATCCATTCCTCTTCTCTCTCCTCCTCCTCCTCCTTTAACGTCCACACCCTCTACTGAACACCAACACTTTTTCACACATTGTGGTAAGTGCCGAGACTGTAAGAAATAAGACATATAATTTCCACAAGAGTCCATGCTTTCAATAAAAATAGGGGTGAGAATGAATTTGTCAGATGCGTCTTCTAAAGCCATGGTCTGTAATGTTAGCATGCCTCAGATCATCTGAAGGGCTTGTCAAATACAGTCAAGCTAGTTGACACTATCAGCCCAATGGACGTGAAAGCCAGGAGAACATACAATGGAATAAAGTACTCCATTCGCGTTTGTCAAAGACTGAGTCAGAACTCAGACTGTCTGGCTGCTGGATGGATTCCTATGACCAATATCTGCTAATGTTTGTGGACAGCACAAAACCAGCATTGTTAAATGATCACAGAGGTCTTCACATTTTCCAATATAGTTTTAATCATGAACAAATATTTTTTTGTTTCCCTTGCTCACTTTCACTACTTCTACAATCATGAGTTGGGGGAGATCCACCCAGGTGGATTTGAACAATAATTTTAAAATGTTTCTTTTAACTTCAAGCCCATAAGACTCTCCCTGAACATGCAAGAAATCTGCTTTAGTAATAAATTCTAGAAGTGAGTCACCATCTTAATAACACTTTCTGTCCCATCCTAAAGGAACTTCTTTCCCTAGTGAGAGAGGTAGCATATCATTACACAAAATAGATAAATACTAGCCACATGAGGGAAAGAATGGAATATAGAGCCTCCTATGGAGACAGATTAAAAGAAAAACCGATTTGTTATCCTTTAGATGACAGAGATGTACAAGATGACACAGATTTAGATAATCAGGTTTCCTAACAGGAGGGTTCCCGCAGAGCATCATTCTTTCTCTCCTGGGGAAGACAGGAGCAGTATGATGCTGATCATCATTTGAGGTCATATTAGAGACACACACTCTAAGTTTAATCCAAGATCTAGCATTTGCTCTTTAAATGAGGAAAAGTCTAAAACTAGTTCAGAAGCCATGGTGTCTTCATTTACTTAAGGAAACTACCCGATGAATGTGTTCTTTAGATGTAGTTTGATATTCATGTCTCAGTTTATAATTCTGCATCACATTGTGTGTCTTAAATACACATAGTTTTTACTTGTGTAATTATGCCTCAGTAAATTTGGGAGGAAACTGTGTGTGGATGTTTTAATTGGTGAGAAATGGATACAACAAAGCAGTCAGCACCGTGCTGGGCAGTAGGAGTCCTGGTACTGACCTTTCCCATTGTGTACATGACAGTAGAAACTGGTGCTGTTCATGCATTAGAAGGAATAGATGCCTGGAACCGGTGAGGAAATAAAGACAGAACATCTCCAGTTTAGTAAATGCACACTTCAGGGAAGAGTTTATGTGCTGGACCTACTGCTGATAACATTGGTTTGTAGAAAACTATAAAAAGAGGCATCAATGGTACCAGTATTCATTTGGCATGACTATGTAATATGTAACAATGAAAATGAATTAAATGGTAAATGCATTGCACATAGGAATCACAAAGCTATGGCTACCTAAACTAGGAAAAAGGTATATGTAGATAGTATTCCTTGAGAAAACTGGAACTCTTTTAACCTACCCAGATAATGTGTTTTATTAAAGATTATTGAGGTATGATGGAAAGTAAAGCCATGGGGGTCAGGGTTCATCAGTCACCAGTTAAAAACTAATATTCTTCATGAATGGGAAGGGGATTTGAAAAAGAAACAAGCTGCATTATGTCCATGTACCCACTCCATACCCACTCGCTTCACTGATGATTGCAAACTGCATGCACTGCGAACATGTACTAATAAAAATAACATAAAATACATTGTATCATAGGATAAAAACTCACATACTTCACCATTTTTCCTTTAGATATCTTCAGTGCAAAAATATTAGAGACATACTTCAAACCTCCATTTTATATTCTTGATAAAATTGATTTTTTATTTCCCCAGGGAAGCTACCACCCTCACATGACATACATTATTCTGTTCACTTTTCATCAAATTAATATTATTTTTTCAAATAATAAAAACTGCATAATGTTGTATTTGGTAAGATTTATATAAATATAATCTTACAGCATACGCCATTTGTAAGTGATGCTCTTTGGTAATTTTAAAAATTAGTTTTATCATATTTAGCCCTTCATAAATTTTTACTATTAGAGCATCCCACTGTCTTGTCACAATACAATTTACTGCCCCTAAATGATAAGTATGACTTTTAACATATAGGTAGATGATGGTAGATAGATACAGAATAATGATAGGCATAGATAGATGATAGATGATAGATAGATGACAATGATATAGATGATAGATGATTAATAGATATAGACAGATAGATGATAGATGATAGATAGATAGATGACAATGATATAGATGATGATTGATATAGACAGATAGATGATAGATAGATGATTGATAGATAGATAGATAGATAGATAGATAGATAGATAGATAGACAGACCCAATAGAAAGGTAGGTAGATAGATATGATTACGTGTACACTATGGAGATGTACATGGGGAATCCCACTACATTCATGGTGTCATATTGTGGAGAAAGGAAAAAGGAATGCAGGAGCATATAGTTTATAAATTGTGTATACTTATTACTTTATCTTAAAAGATCTAAAACAATAGTATAAAGTCCCAACTTTTAATTCTAAAATGAGTTGAAGATATTGTTATTATTATTAGATGTTATTAACTATAGTGTCTCTGTTGTTCTTTTGTTTTGTTTTGTTTTTTGTTTGTTTGTTTTTTTTGGTTTTTCTCCGGTACCAGGAACCGAACTCAAGACCTTGCGCTTGCCAGGTAGGTGCTTTGCCGCTGAGGTAAATCCCCAGCCCCCCTGTGTTGTTCTTATATGAACTGTTTGGGAGTTTTAGAAAGCAAGATAGGCGAAGGCAGTACCTCTGTGTCTCTACCTTTTTACTCAGATTCCTCAGATTCCTCACATCACTCACCAGCATAGAACAAAGGCTTTCTGTACAATGGTGAATCAAAACTACTAGGATAAATCAAGGAGCTTATTGCTATGAGCTGATTTCTGTACCCCCTAAAAATCATCTTTATCTGTAATTGCCTATGGTAGTTAGAGAATACATTAAAAAACTATTTAAGTTAGAATATGTTCAGTAAGGTGAAGCATAGTCTGATAGGACTGGTATCTCTATAAGAAGACATTAGGACAAACACATAAACACACACACATACACACGCACATGCACACACACATGAACACTTTGAAGACACATGGAGAAGATGGCCAGCTACAAGCCAAAGAGAGAAACCAACCTTGCTGGCATGTCTATCTTTAAACTTCTAGATTCTGCAACTGGGAGGGAAAAAATTCTGTTGTTAAGTCACCCAATCTGTGGTCTTTTGTTTCAGCAGCCCTAGCAACTAATTGCCAAGTGAAAGTGCTTCCTCGGAACAATCCCCAAATCTTCTGATAAACTTCAGGGTATTCTAGGAGTCACTGTGTCCAAGGGGCACCCATCCTTATGGAAAGTAGGAGACGAGTAGGAAGAGAACTGCATCAATATTGGAGCAAAGGAAGGCTTCCCGTGAATGAAATTTAAGCAGAATACCTGTCCTTATATCTGAATTATCCTGTAGGTGACTGGCTTCACTGAGAATAATGGTCAGCACCTCCGGGATGTTGAAGGCAAGAGATGAATTCTCAGCACTGGTAGACAAATCCCTGAGGCAGGAGGCTATTTGTCAGGAAGGATCATCTTGAAAGAAGGCTCAGGTATTGCTTCCTGTGAGACCAGGCTATGGAGTGACTCGGTCACAGGCTGAATCCTACAGTCTTTTCATCCCTGAGGTGCTCAATATCCAAAGCTCCTCATTAGAGTAGCTATTTCCTCTACATTATTGTCCCAGGAGTGTGTGTCCTTGAAGAGTATAGAAGAGAATAATTCAGGATTGCTGATCTGATCTCTGATGTCCTGTGCACCTCCTCCAGTTCTCTCCATGGTTCATGCTCCCCTCCACTCCCCGGACCTTTCACACATAACATATGTCACTCGTCTGAGACATTTCAATCTTTCATTTTTGTTATAAACAAAATCACTCACAATATTAGAAGGTTTGATTCAACGTTAGGTGTGAAAATAGAGGGGTATGGGGGAGTAACTATGAGCCTCAGGTGCTCAGGAGCTTCAGTGACTGGCTCAGGAGGGGAGAAACTTTACCACCCAGCTCCCACCATCACAGGAGTGATCATGAGCCCCAGTGAGCGTCAGGAATTTGTGAGTTGCTGGGGAGGGTAGAAACTCTAACCCCAAATCCCCACCATCACAGGAAAAACAGTGAGCCTTGGGAACATTGGTGAGCCATGTGGAAGGAGAGAAACCCCACCCACCACCCTTCTGACATCCAGGAAGCCTCAGTCTGGAGGAATCCTCGTGAATGGTCCATATCCTACACTGCAGGTTGGGAAGCCAGCATGGGAAACACTCCGAGCATGGCAACAGTCTTGTCCAGAGGAACCCAGGGTAAATCACCGCTAACAAAGGGGAACATTTGGCATGCAGACTCCTAATTTACAATTGGTTCTGTTCTACAACTATAGACTTCACTTCTATGGTCTAAAGTACAAAATTAAGAGTTACCAGAATTGGAAAGTTTCTAAATTGTGCTTATTATTATCTGTACTACTGTAACCAGTGTGCCATATCTGTTTTAATCAGCTCTTCTCCCTGTGTAACAATATTGGGAAGCTCTGGGGTAATAACCTCACCACAGCTCCACACCAAAAGACTGGGGACTGAGCCAACCAGGCACCAATGTCCCACTCTCAATTAATTGGGAAGGTAGGATCTTGGGACAGACACCAATCAAGAATCTTCTACACACAGAAGATATCCTTGTAGTACAGACCACTCCTGGAGAAGCCTTGATATTAGTTATATAGCTACCTGCTAACAAAACTCACAAGGATCACTACAGAAAACAAACTAAAAAAAAATCTATTTGAAATAGAAAATGTCAAAACAAAGGAGCAAAATGCAATCTTAGACTTGCTGCTCAGGCAAAACAAAATCCAGGAGACATCAACACAGAAGAAATTCGAAGTCACACACCTGAAATTTCTGAAATTATAGCAACTGAAATGAAGAAACAACTCCATCAGGCTATAGAGGAAATCAGATCAGAAATAATCTTTCAAGTAAGAAAAGAAATAACAATT
>NW_004955563.1:395372-408402 GCF_000276665.1 Chinchilla lanigera
CTCCACAAACTGTAAGCTAAATAAACATTTCCTTCCTTGATTTTGGGCTTTGGATATTTTGTCTCAGCAATGAGAAAAAAAGTAATCAAGACATCTACACAGTGAAAATTACAATACTCTGAAAAAAGAGATTGAAGAAGATATCAGAAAATGGAAAGATATTTCTTGCTCATGAATAGAAAGAACCAATATTGTGAAAATGGCCATGCTCCCAAAACTGATATACAAATTTAATGCAATGCCCATCAAAATACCATTCATATGCCTCATAGATCTAGAGAAAACATTCCTAAAGTTCCTCTAGAACCAGAAGAGACCTAGAATAGCAAAAGCAATCTTGGGCAACAGAGGCAAAGTAGGAGGCATCATAATCCCTGATTTGAAATTATACTACAAAGCTACTGTAATAAATTCTCCATGGTACTGGCAAAACCAAACAGACCTGAGGATCAATGGAACAGATTAGAAGACACAGACATAAATACAAACACACCCAGATACCTCATTTTTGACAAAGGGGCAAAACATGTTCACTGCAAGAAAGATAACCTCTTTAATAAATGGTGCTGGAAAAATTGGCTTGCCACATGCCAAGGGCTAAAACTAGACTGATGTGTATCACCACACACCAAGTTAAAGTCAAAATGGATTAAAGATCTACATATTAAACAGAAACATTAAATCTACTGGAAGAGAAAGTAGGTCAAAATCTTGAACACACAGCGGTAGGCAGAGAACAAAACCCAAACTGCACAGGAAATACTTCCAAGAATCAACAACTGGGAATCTCATCATATTGAAAAGTTTCTGCACATCAAAAGAAATCACCAACAGAATAAAAAGATAACCCATGAATTGGGAAAAATTCTAGCCAACTGTCCCTCAGACAAAGGACTTCTATCTAGAAAATATAAAGAATTAAAAAAAATCAGTCCCCCCAAAATTCAAAGACCCAATCAAAAATGGGCATCTGAGATGAATACACACTTCTCAGATGAAGAAATACAGATGCCAAATAAATATACAAAAAAATGTTCCACATCATTGGTCATTCAAGAAATGCAAACTAAAACAACACTGAGGTTTCATCTCATCCCAGATAGAATGGCTATCATCAAGAAATCAGCCAATAACAAATGCTGGAGGGGCTGTGGAAAAAAGGAACCCTTCTCCATTGTTATTGGGAGTGTAGACTGGTACAACCACTGTGGCAATCAGTCTGGGAATTCCTCAGTAAACTAGGAGTGAAGGTCCCATTTGACCCAGCTATTCCCCCTCTGGGTATATTTCCAGAAGCAAACATCATAACAGAGCAATATATGTGCACTTATGTTTATAGCAGTGAAACGTGTCATAAATAAATCTTGGAAACAACCCAAACGCAGGAAACAACCCAAATGCATATCAGCTGAGGAATGGGTAAAAAAAGATGTGCCAGTTTTATACAACGGAATGTTATTCAGCTATAAAAAAAGATAAACTCGAGGTTTTTATAAGTAAATGGATGCAACAAGGGACAATACTCATAAGTGAAATAAATCAGACCTGCATGGGTAAATACCATATTGTCTCCCTAGTGTAAGAAATTGAAACAGTAAATAAAATCTGAAAGGTACACTAGATGTTGTGAAAGGGAAAGAAACTGCTCAAAAGGAAATAACAACTGGGATGGGGGAAAGGAGAAAAGAAAGAAAGAAGAAAGGGAAAAATTACATATATACACACACAAAGTAGCTAAGATAATTGTACTACTAATTTCTATTGGTTTATTGAAAAAAACAGTTAATGCTTAAATTTATCAATTCTGCATGCCTATATCGGGTAATCTGAACAACTACTTTGAAGATAACAATATGCAGTATAACAATCATTGTTGATTTCCTATCATCTTGTTTTGAAATTCTGTATCATTTTAATGCATCTTTATTCTCTTTAAAATAAAAAAGAAGAAAAATGTAGATACAGATGTATAATTAGACATTGCAACAGTTATAGAGATACAAAAATAACTATAGATTAAACTATTAAAAAGTATTTTTAGGACTCAAAAAAGAAAAAATACGTATGGATAATATAATTTCTATGACTGAAACTCATAATTTTATTTAAATTTTATATAATTTTAGTCATCATAATATATATCTTTCCCTTGTTTAGTGAAGCTCTGTATCATTTCTAATGTTTTTTGTTTGTTTGCTTTTGGTACCAGGAATCGAACTCAGGACCTTGCACTTGCCAGGCAGGTGCTTGCACCACTGAGGTATATCCCCTGCCCTTCTAATGTTTTTTATTATTTTTATTCCCTTTAATTTTTTGATCAATCTTGCATTCTTACATCTGATAATCTGAGCAACTTCACTGAGGATAACATATTGTGCATTGTTAATTTCTTATCATCTTGTCTTGAAATTCTGTATCATTTTTATTGTATTTGTGTTGTTTTGTTTTTGTCTGTGTTGTGTTTTTTTGTTATTGTTTTTTCTCTTTAAAATAAAAAAAATTTAATTACGATTCAGAGCTCAAAGAGCCATACCAAATGAAGTAACAAGCCAGATATAGCCCAAGAGTCATAATCTGTTGACCCCAGTCTCAAAGAATCTTAAGCAGTACACTTCATTGAATTTGTAGGATTCATCTGTGGTTCAAATATATGCAGAAGTTTCCAAAGTTGGTTAACTTCCTCTGAAAAGATCTTGTTAAAAGAAATAAAAGTATAAATATGATTTGTATTGTAAAATTGCATTCATGATATGCCCTCTCGTCATTCAATAGTTCCTGAACCTTAATTTTTCTCTATATTTTACATAAAAGATGCTAATCTATTTTCTTTGATCCTTGCTGACTCTGAGTGTGTGAGTGTGTGTGTGTGTGTGTGTGTGTGTGTGTGTTAAGATCCTTTTAAATTTTATATTCTCTCATTTGTTTTTGCTTTTATTTCCTTTGCTTTGGGGTAATATACAAAAACTGACGCACATAACAAATATTCATTGCCAATGAATTGATATGCAAAATGGATATACCCATTCACCCTCTGAAACATTAGTAATTGTCTTCTTTTAGACCAGGGTCTCTCAGCTTTTCCGCCAGTGCCATGCAGGGCTGGGTAACTAACTTTCTGCTATGTAAGTGGGTGGTGTTGCCCTGGGCTTTGTAAGATGTTTAGCAGATCCCTGGCTTCCATCCACTACATGATAATAGTGTTTTCCTCATTTGTGACAACCAGAAATGTCTGCAGACATTGGTAGCACATCACCTGCTGGGAGACAAAACAATCTCAGAAAAAATTCATCTTTGACTCTTCCTGCCTCACATTACTAGAGGGCCTGACTTTCAGGAATGTGATTCACATTTAACTAAAGGGAAAATCCTTAAAGAGGGGTTAAATGACAAATTCATGGTGGTGCTCTGCGGGGTCGTGAGACCTGCTTATGACTGAGGCTAACTGTTTTCCCAGGCACAAAGTTCTTACCAACCAGGCATCCCAGAGACAGGAAATCCCTCTAAAAATGGACAAGAGTCACTCTAAAGTGGTTGTGTCTCAGAAGTGACTACTTAAGGGTGAATGCCCTCACTCATCTCACCCACATGCCTTAGGTGAGCACTGAGGTCAAGTGTCTTATCCCAGTACAGAGCAGATAAACTCTTTTGTGTGACTGTAGACAAGTGCTTTCCACATTAGAATACGGGACCCAACTGGGTGTGTCTAGGGAAATTCCTCTCTCTTCCATGGAGCAGAAAGATAGATAGATAAACAGACAGACAGACAGATAGATAGAAAATTAGGTCACTTTAGATGAATAGAGACCCCTCACGGTGAGAAGCCAATCAACTTTCCTTTTTCTGGAGGCCATTTAGAAAGAACTCCCAAGCCTGTTGTACCATGGGGAATTCCCACAAAACAAAAACTGTATCTAATTGTTTATCCCATGAGGCAGAGCTTTCTTCATATTTGTTCTCATTTTATTTTGCAAATTTTAGGCTGTCATAGAAGTTGCAAAACAGTGAGACAGACAAGAAGTGCCTAACTCTCCCTTTCCTAGGAAGGGGGAGGGACATGGTTTCACACCGCTCCCCCTCACTTCCCATCAGGTCGCCATGGTCCAGGAGGAAGGACTGGGACAGCTTTTCTCAGGGTCCCCTCACCACCCCTTAAGCAATTTCATAGCCACTCTACAGACCACTGTGACTGGAAATGAATCTCGACTGTCAGCTGTTGTGTCCCAGCCCCACTCTTGGTGCTCCAAATGCTGAAGAGGCCTGGGCAGAAACACTTCTAACATGGCAGAGCTCAGGGAGGGAACTAGGTCCTTTATTAACATCCTCAACCTTCCCAAACCCCAGTAAACTGTGATTAACATAGCCTTCCTGCAGATTCCCCCATTCAACCCTGTCATTTTTCTCAGAGAAGGGATAACTGTCAATCAAATTGCCACTATCTCTTTATCTTCTGACCCACCACTACCAGGATGGCTGTAGCTTTCCTGGAGGCCCCAGACCTGCTCCAGATCTCTTCCTGACTGCAGCAGGCTCAAGTTTAACTTACGTGGTAGAATTTAATTTGGACCAAGCAATAGGCTCCAATCAGAAGGTTTGAGTTTAGGCCAATTTGGACCAATCACCAGGCTCAAATTTGGACCAATCACAGACTTGATGTGGCTATGTAAGCAGCAGTCCTCCCTCACTCAGGTGCATAGGAGGACTCTGCCTGGTGTAGTGACACCCCCATCCCATGTTGCGGCACAGGTTCCGTTCAAATAAAGCTCACTTAAGTGGTGCTGTATATCTGCTAGTGATTTATGGACTAGGTAGTGTGACCTCAGAAGGTTTTGCATGGATAGAGTGACTGATTTAAAAGGGAGAGCTAGAAACACTAGGAGTTGTGATCCCTGAAGAACTCCTGAAACCAGCAGCTGAGAAGTATCAGTGATAGAGACCAGCAACAGGCAGTGTTGATGGGCAGCATCCACCATTAACTCATGTCAACTGGTGGCATCAAGGCCTCTAGCAGAGCTTCACTTTGCTGACTCATGACTTCCATCTGAACAGAGCAAGAGAGCCCTCAACTGCTTGGTGACAACAGTACCCCAACATCTCCTGCATTCTCTCTATTCAGTCTCCCCCAGTGATGGCATCATCTCAGAACATTGCTCAAACCAGGAAGCAGACATTAGGGCAATGTTGGTAACTAAACTACAAACCAGATTCCCTTTTAAGAAACACAGGAAAGAAGACTTCACACATTCTCACAGTTTCTGATCAAAACCTGAACCTGAACAGACTCATTGTATTAAGAGAGAAAATAGCTTCCCTTGGAAATATAAACAGTTCCTCCCTTCTTAGTTTCAACATGTGTACCTCTGCATTTATAAAAGGCAGGAAAAAAAGGAAAAGAGGAAGGAAGGAAGGAAGGAAGGAAGGAAGGAAGGAAGGAAGGAAGGAAGAAAGGAAGGAAGAAAGGAAGAAAGGAAGGAAGGAAGGAAGGAAGGAAGGAAAGAAGAAAGGAAAAAAATAAAAGATAAAAGGGAAGGGAAAAGAAGGGTAGCAGAGGAAAAGGGAGGGAAGAGAAAGGGAAGGGACAGGAAAGGAAAGGAAAGAACTGTTCCAGAGCACTAACTCTTTTGATCCTAATTCAAAGGGGCTCCATTTGATATGTTCCTTACTCTTCTTTTCCAATTTAATGACATGACATCTATCAGTCTTAACTATGCTTTAATAATATCAACTTGAGCCTTTAAAAAAAGTATTATTGCACAACCTTTTGTTCTTTTTTGTTTTGTTTTGTTTTTTATTTTAAAAATAAAAGGAGGACAACATTAACAGACATACAACATTTTACAACATCACAAGAACAGTACAAACAATACTGCACAACCTTTTGAACCTTGGCTTGAGATTGGAATCGTGATAGAGGTTAAAAAAAAAATGCCACCTAGATTCAACCACCAGAGGAGTTTTAGAGCAATTAAAGAAAAAGGGTAAAGGCATTGAAAATTATCAAGATATGCTATATTCACTTGCTGACTCCCCAAAATAAGCATTATTTTGGTTTATCATTATTATAAGCATGTACTAATGAAAGAAAAAGAAAGAATAAAAAATTAAGCATTTCCTAGTATTGTCTATTGAAAAGGAAAAGAAATAATGCCTAACAAAGGGACATAAATGAAACCCAAACCATGGTTTTGAAATCATTTTTTAGGATCTGGGGCTCTTTGGAGAAATGGCAAATTCCAGATCCAAAGCAAAAAGTATTCTAGATATCCTTACGATACATTGCTGTCTCTGGTATCACTAACAAAGCCAACTGAAGTCATGAGACAGAACTCAGAGGACAATTTGAAAGCTTTATTGACAAAATACAAGGCAACGTCACTACCAATTAGAGCTAAAAATGGAAATAGAGAAACACATTGACGAGAATAAAATCCAATAATTTGTAATAGTGGTTTAAGAGAGAAGAGGAACACACTCGTCAGTCACAGTTGGGTGATGCTAGAGAATCAAGTCATTATTTTGAAGCCTAGTAAGTATAGGGAAATAATCTAAAGACTAAAGCACTTGTTTTGATTTTTCTATATAAAATGCCCCTCGGGGGAAGCAAAGAGTTAACAAAGAAAACTTACTTGGGGAAAATATTTTAGCTAAAAAAATGAATTTCTAATAGAACAGTTTCTTTTTCAACTCATTATGAAATTATGGACCTAGTCAATGTTCTTTAATGACTTCTCATGGTGTACAATGGGAGACGAAGGAACAATAAAAGTTATTAAGAAAAATTTGTAGTATGACCCATGGAGAATTTTTCCTTTCACAATAATTCTAAACCTAATCAATCATCTAGATCGAAAGACCAATTCCCTGTGGCTGGGAATCACGCACAAGTCCGTGATCTCGGTACGTGGGAAGCAGAGGCAAGACAACTGCAAGCCTGAGCCCAGGCTTAGAGCTAACCTGTCTCAGAATACAAAATAAAAAGGGGCAAAGGATATAGGTAAGCATGACAGCCACAGGTTCAATTCCCAGTACCACAAAATAAAGTATTTAATTAATTAAACACCAATATCCTGTTATAACTTAACAGAAGCTGTCAAACAATGACATACAAAAGTGACCAGCAAAGTCTATACCATTTATCCCCTAATAACTTCATTAGGGGATAATCGAAAAGGAATGAAAACGCTAGATTAAAAGGGACTTAAGATTATGATCAACAAACTGCAACCTATAAATATGAGTTAGCCTCTGATGTGAAAAAATAAAAATTATGTAACAGTGAGTAATTTTAATAAAAATGGATATTTGGTGATATTATCTAGTTATTAACATTTTACAGTGAAATGGCACTGTGGTGATGTTTTCAAGAGTTTTTATTCCTTAGAGACATACTAAATTGTTTTGATATGTGGAATTTTCTCTGAAATTATCCTGGGCAGGAGGTCAACATAAGGCGGGTGCAGACTAAATGAAGCTATGACCCAGTGGTGATTAAAGTTGAGTGATGCATTCATGGAGTTTCATTACACTAAGCTGCATGTATAAAAGCACTAATTTTATTGTTTAAAAATGATAGTATATTGGCAGTTTCACATGGTTCAACCTATTACTACGCTATCCTTTTGTCTATATTTGGATATTTATACAACCAATGGTTTTTAAAAAAACTAATCCTTAATATGTCAACCAGCTTTATAGATATTTATTGAGTGGACATATAATCCAACCAGCCAAGGAGACGACTTCTTAAATTCCTAAAACTGCAAGGTAGAGACTCCCAGTGATGCTACCGTACTGCAAAACTCAGTAAGAATCTGCTTCCAGGTTCAGCCAGCCGTTCCTGTCTTTGCGTGGTCCCACTGGGGTAGAATCTACTTCTTGCTTCAGCAGAAACGGAAGTCATGATGTCTATGCAGACTAAGTGGAGATAAAAATAACTTTCTCTTTCCAGGTGATAGATCATTGGGTGGATGTGAAGGGATGTTTGTATTGCTGCTCAGTTCATTCAGTGACAACCAACACTGGCTGCAAATAAGAATGGATTCTTCTAACATGAGAAGATGAGGCCTTACGGAGAGAAGTTCAGGAATGAAGGAGACCTGGTTGCCAAAAGAGAGTATGCAGAGAAAGTTGGGAAGCTACAACTTGTCCTTGAGTTACCTCCCAAAGGCTTAGAATGATCTATGCAGGCTTCCTACCGCCATGTTCCAGCCCCTCTAGGAAACTGAACTATTCATAGAATCAGTAGAAGTTGGGTAATTTATCTAATGAAGAGCCTTGAGAATTGATCTGTCATGATCCCAGAGATTATAAATGTTCCCTCAGTCCCTGCATATTTACCTCCACTTTAGCTTCTCCTTTTTGGGCCAGGGGGATACCTGTATGTGCACCCAGGAGGCACCCTTCTGTCTCAAAGAGTTCTTTTCTGAAACAGGCTCCACGGTTCTGTTTTCCATCAGTGTGGAGAAAACTCAGTCAGTTTAATGACTGCCTGAATGATGGTGTCCAAAAGAAGGAAGATAGTCCAGTAAGGGACAAGAGATAGAATGAAAGAGTGGCTAAGTGTTAATAGAATCAGTGAGGGGCAGCTCTATGATTCTATCTGGCCAAATCAATATCCAGGTCCCAGCCCAGAGCCCAGTGGTCACTTTTGTTCATCCAGCTCAACCTAGTCCAGCTGTGATGCCACCCTCCCTTTCTCAAAAACCGTGATTTATAGTACTACTCTTTTTAATAACTGGTCTGTCTTTTCCAAGTCCCACTTGAGTACTTCAAGCAATGGAGGGATTCTGTCCACCGCACTCTGTAGGCAGAAGTGAAACTATGATCCAAAGGTCATTATAGTTGAGTGATGCATTAATGGAGTTTCATTACACTAAGCTGCATGTATAAAATCACTAATTTTATTGTTTAAAAATGATAGTATATTGGCAGTTTCACATGGTTCAACCTACTACTATGCTATACTTTTGTCTGTATTTGGATATTTATACAACCAATGGTTTTTAAAAAGCTAATCCTTAATATGTCAACCAGCTTTATGGATATTTATTGAGTACACATATAATCCAACCAGCCAAGGGGGTTGAGTTATTACTCTTTCTGGGCCTTGAATTCTTGCAGATTCCTGGTATCTCCAGGTGGAAGGACCTTCAATAGTTTCTAATGGTCTGGGTGCATTCAGAGGGGTGCATTCCTGAGTACAGAGTCACCAGCAAATCTAAGAGAGCCCCTGAATCTTCCAGTTCTGAAGATGCTTTCCCCCAGAATGAAGAGCGGTAAGAATGAATGGGTGAAAAGTCTAATACTAAGTGAAAGAGTCAGAATTTGAGTCCTGGCTCATCTGAATCCAATCCTGTTTGCTTTCTACCATTCCACAGTCCTGAAAGTTCTCCAGGAGAGCAGGCTGAGCATGCCAGTGGAAACACAGATGTGCAGGGCTAAGCCTGGAATTAGAAATTAGAATAAGCTGTGAGAACAGATTCAGTCCAAACGCTTCCAAAAGCAGCTCTTATGGTGGATATGAAGGCATGTCACTGTAAAACCGGAAATGTTATGCAACATTGTGCCAAAGTACCTATTTTTCTTAAGATAAGAGTTGGGAAAGTTTTTTTTTTAATTATTCTTTTAAGGACCATGGGACAAAAGTGGCATAAAGAAAACAGAGCCAAAGCCATGAGCTTGGAAAGCGTCCAAGCTTAGGGAGTGTGAGAAGGGAACAGACAGAGAAACTGGAGACAGGCTCTAATGGGACACTCAGTGTAAGGACAGGCGAGAACTAGGTCCAGCAGCGTTCAGTTTACTAAACTCTCAGGAAGTCGCCCCATACTGCAAATTCCACCCAGTCCAGCTCTGGAAAGAGACTGAAACACAATTTGTTTCCTATGACGGTGATCTCTCAATTCCCTGAAACCAGTCTGCATTCCCCCTTCCTTAAAACCCTGAAATATCTGTCAGCCCTGATTGCTTCCTGCTTCTCATTCTTTATCCACATGTCATGTTTGTGTCTTAATGGATTTTCCTATAATTAATTAACTCAGCAGTCTCTACAATGTGCCAGTCCTTACAATTCATGAAAGGGATAGGGAAGCAAGCACGAAAGATCTGCTCTTGCTCTCATGGCATTTGCGCTTTGGGAGAGATTTACAAAAACATAATGTGTTGGGTAGAGATAGATTGTGTGAAGATATAAAATAAGATAATTCTTAGCTGTGTGACTTTGACTGCGCTCCTTCATCTTGGCATATTTTTGTCCCCACTTCTGAAGATCAGGATAGCAACTGTATTTTGTAGGATTCTTCTTAGGATTAATTGATATAATATTTATGGGGTACTAAGAGTGGTTCCAGGGACAGTGTAAAGAGAAGGGTGTTTGCTATTTTGCTTTGAGGGTGAGACCTACTTTAGAAAGGTGGTCAGAGTGAGGCTGTGGAAAGGTAATGTGGGGGGGTGCATGTGTGGGTGTGGTGTGTGTGTGTGTGTGTGTGTGTGTGTGTGTGTGTGTGTAGACTGAACCCAAGTTTTCACATGCAATGGGCCAGCCCTCTACCACAGACGTATCTCTAGCACTTTTTACTCTTTTAATTTCAGACAGGATCTCACCAACCTAGCCTTGAACTTGCCACCCTCTTGTCTCAGACTCCTGAGTGGCCAGAATTGCAAATCTGTATACCATGTACTTCCTGGTTTGAAAAAGAACCTGTTGAGCTGAGATATTAACAGTCAGAGTGAGCCTGAAGCAACATATGTAGGTGGCAAATGTTCCAGGAAAGGAAAATAACAGGTGCAAAGCTTCTGAAAGGGGCTTGTGCATGCAGTGGAGAGACCAGTTTGCTTCTAAGATCCCCTGTGAACACAAAATTTCCTCAAGATGCTCAAATGCCTTGCATAAAATAGCTTAGCATTCGTGCAGAAAAGTACAGTCTTCCACTGACTCTCGGTCATCTCCAGATTACTCACAATTCCCAAAACAACATAGTGATTATAATGCTTAGGGAATAGTGGCCAGAGAAGATCTGTACATGTTCTGTATGGATGCGATTTCCAAATATTTTAATTTGCTTTTTATTGACATGTATTAACAGTACATATTAATGAGGATCCGTGGAATATTCTAGCATATGCAAGTAGTGTACACTAACGAAATCCAGTCTTGCTCTATCTACCCCTCCTCCCGCTACCTTTACTCTAGCAATAACTATTTTACATTTAGGTTGATGTTTCTTATCTTCCGTACATGAAATATCATATGCAATACTCATTTGTGCTTGGTTTACCTCAGATGCAATTTCCTAAAAAGGTTTTCCATCTGCAGTTGGTTGAATCCATGGATGCAAAACCGAGATACTTCTTTGATACCCTATTACCAAATTAGAAGACATGCATTGCATGCCCATGATTTTAGTGGATATCATTAAACTTTAATCATGCATACTTGATGCAGAAAGTCTCTCTCACTCTCTCTCCTCCTCTCTCTCTTTCTTACCAGTACTGGGGATTGAACCCAGGGCCTCATAAACCCTAGGCAAGCACTCAAACACTGAGTGACACCCTCCCTCATTAATTTTATTTCTTTAATATTTAGGAACATTGTCAATTTTACTTTTTAATTTTTATTAACACATATTAATTGCACATTGTAATGGATTTCAGTGTGATATTTCTATACATGCCTACAGCATGCATTGATCCTATTCAACCCTCGCCGTTTCACTGCCCACACACTCTACTGTCCCTAGTAAGGTATTCTTCCTGCAGGTCAACTTGTTTTTTAATCCCATGTATAGAGGGAAAAAAGTGTTATCATCTGTATATAATAGAGAACATGCAGTACTTTGTGTGTCTGGCTTATTTTGCTTAGCATGATTTTCTCCAGTTACATCCATTTTTCTACAAGTAACAGGATTTGTTCTTTCTTTATGGCTGAATAATATTCAAATTTGTGCATATACTGTATTTTGTTTATCCATTCATCTGTTCATGAGCACCTTGACTAATTCCATTTCTAATCTATTGAAAATAGTGCCACAATAAAAAGGGCCAGAGAATGATCTCTTCTGTATGCTGATTTTCTTTGGATATATAGTCAGGATTTTTGTACCTTGATCATACACTGTAGTTCTATTTTTAGTTTTTTTAGGAAATTCTATAATATTTTCCATAGTGGCTTTACTAATCAACATTTCTACCAACAATGTATGAGTTCTTTTTTGTCCACATCCTCTCTAACTTTGTTACTTCATCTTTTTCAACAGTAATCATTCTAATAGAGGTGAGATGGTAACTCACTATAACTGTGTTTTGCATTTCTCTGATGGCTATTGATATTGAGCACTTGTATGTATGTATTGATTGCCTCATATTTTAACCCACCTTTTGTATTTGTACATTTTCATTAATATTGCTGTTTTTAAAACTCAATATTTTATTTTTAATTTCTCTACCTACATGCTGACTTCTTGATTGACCATTACTTCTTGAATATCACTTCTTTATGGATTCAATTTTTTTATACCCAAGTATCCTCCAGTAGTTCTTCTTGCAAGAGTCAATGCCTGATCCATTACTCAATCTCCATTACCCAGTCATTGGGAATATTCAGAGGAGAGTTCTAAAACTAAGCCTCAAAAGTTGAAGTAATATAAATACTTTGTTGATGATTCAGGATGTTGTAATTAGCCCAGACAAGAACAGTGATGTTCTTACTTTATTCATACAACTTCTCCTTTCAATACTTTCAGGAAAATCACATAGCAAAGCACAGAACCAAAGCAGCGCATCTGAATTCATCCTCCTGGAACTTGCGGAAACACCAGAACATGAGTCTCTGCTCTTTCCTCTGTTCCTCTGCATGTATGTGGTCACAGTCACGGGGAACTTATCAATAATCAAGGCCATCAGCTCGGACTCCCACCTCCACACTCCTATGTACTTCTTCCTGGCCAACCTCTCCTTGGTTGATCTCTGCCTGGCTACCGGTACTGTTCCCAAGATGCTGGTGAGCATCCAAACCAAGAGCAAGTCCATCTCTTATCCT
>NW_004955563.1:409047-418718 GCF_000276665.1 Chinchilla lanigera
GCCAGAAAGGTCACATCTTCCTGACCACCAGGACAAAGGGGACTCTCTGTGGAGTAGAATCCCAAAACCTGGAGTCTTGGGCCAAAGTCTGGACTTGGAAGAGCAGCCACATGAAATTTTGAATTGCAGAAGTTCAAAAGGAAACCTCCAGATGGCCTTGTGACTATTTCCTCGAATACTAGGAGTGGTAAGGATACTTCTCAATGCCTCTCAAAATGTCTTCCAAGAAAGATAAGTCTAGGCCATCTGGATTGGGTTTGCCTTGGTTCTGAATTCATTTAGCACATAACAAGTTTGGACATGCACGTCTCAGCAATGGAAAATGTTAACTGAAATGGTCACAGGTGGTTTTATCCTTGTGGGAAGATTCAAAAGTGAGCTTGCATGCACCCAGATGGTATAACCAATTACCACAAGGACCCGTGGAAACCAAGAGAAGAGGTAAATGTGAGGTGGAGGCAGCTGCCAGCATTGCGCTGTGTACTTGAGATAGTTAGCTATTGTGTCAGCTTGAGGGGAAAGTGCCCAGCCAGCTGTATTATCATGGTTCTGGGGGTGACTGAGTGATGGACTTAGTGAAGAGCAAAGACCCACCGTCACCATGGGTGGTACCAACCTCTAGGCTTGCAGCCTGAGTGGAATAAAATGGGGAAGAAGAAGGAAGTCTCATGTCTGAATTCCTGGAAGAGCTCCAGTCTTCCCTTTCACGTTGGACATCCATCTCCTGGCTTCTAGCACAGACCCTCCAGCCTTCCAGCACAGACCCTTTGGCTTCCTGAGAGGGATTCCCACAGAACTCCAGGAACTCTAGGCCTTTGACTTTTGACTAGACCCTTTGGACTCCAGCCTATAGATGACCCTTTTACACTTTTTAACCCTACTTTGTAAATCCATAGATATATAGATATGTGGATATATGAATATACAGATATACAGATATATAGATAACTATTCCAAGTCATTTATTGAATATAGAACACTACAGGTTACAAACTTACTTGTTTCCCTCTCATAATTGCATGGAGGTTCTAGCTGGCAGCTGCCTATCAGGGAGAGAGAGAAAGAGAGAGAGAGACAGAGAGACAGAGAGAGAGAGAGAGAGAGAGAGAGAGAGAATATCATAACGTTTGCCACCAACATTCAAAAGTCAAAGTATGATTCCTACAGAGTATGTATCACTTCCACACCAGTACAAAGTCAAAGCAATCATATGTAGAAGCATCCTAACACAGGAATTGTTGGTATTAAACTGTACAAAACAAAACAGCCATTACAAATCCAGTAGGGAAAATGACCACAAACAAAGAAATACATAAATACACTCAATAATTACCAATGGTGACAAGAACTTCAAAGGCATCATTCAAGGTGCTATGAAAGAGACAGATGGAGAGGCACTTTCATCTGGAATTTGCTGAAACCCTAAATTTGGCTAAGAATGAAGTAACCTTGTGAAGGAGGAGGTGACAGTACCAGAAGGAGGGACCTGTACGTGTGAGGAACATGCTGGCATTTTTTTTTTTTTTTGGTGCCAAGAATTAAACTCAGGACCTTGTGCTTGCCAAGCAAGGCACTGTGCCACTGTGCTGTATCCCTGGCCTCCGAAGTTAGCATTTAAATACATTTGCAGGAGTAACTGTTATCGATATATAATATTAAATACACAGCATAAATAAACTTTCACAGTCACCATTCTAGTACTCATATCTATATTTGTTCCCAGTTCTGAACAAAATCTCACATGCATTATAAGCCCAAAATATTAATCTACTTTCAACAGCTAACAGTTAATTTGCCACAGTTTCTGTAGGTCGGGAAAGTTGGAGTGGCTGATTTGGGTGCCTCAGACTCAGGGTGTGTCGTACCTACGGCCTCTGCCAGAGCTGAAGGAAAGTGGAATCTTAACCAGGCTGGAGGGTTTTTCTGCACTCTGAGCAGAGCAGACCGCTGCTCTCTGCTGGTGGAAGGTGGCAATTTCTGGCTACATGGGCTTCCCCGTAGGGCAAAGGAAGAGAGGAGGTGCTGGAAATGGCGAGACGGTAAAGGAGAAGGAATGGAAAGGAAAGGAGGAAAAAGGGAGGAGGAAGGGCAGGAGGAGGAAGAGAAAAAAGAGAAGGAAAATGAGAAGAAAGATGAAAGAAAGAAAGAATAGAAAATAGAGAAGGGAGGAGGAGAAGGTGGAGGAGGAGAGAGTAAACAAAATGCAGGTCACGGGCTTTATAATTTGATACCATAAATGACATCCTGAGTCCTTTTCTGCGTTCTATAATTTGTTGTAAACCCACACTCATAGGGAGAGGAAATAAACATCAGGAGGTGAGGGTCTTTGGGATCTTAGCCATCTTGAAGTCTTTCCACCATACTGACTTTCTCCTGGCCGGTCTCTTTCTCTAGGTAATAAACATACCCCAATGAACCCAGGATATCACGAGAAGTTCAGGGCGTTCTCAATGCTGGACCTGGCCACTAAGTTGATGGACTGGACTCCAGGCTGGTACAATTCCAAATTCAGACGCACGGGGGCAGCAGGAACACATAGCTTGGAAGTCTCTAGCCCCTCAGTTCGTTAGGACATTTAGTGTCTCAGCTCCAAGCACAGAGAAACGGGAAGCGAGCAAGAAGGAAGGGGCGGGGGAAGAAAGGGGAAAGGGAGGTGGAGGCACAGAGGCAGAGAAACAGACTGAGAAATGGACCCGAGGAACTTTATGGCTGAGTTACAGCCCCACCCCCAGTCCTTTTCTCCATTTTGAGACGGTCTTGCTAGGTTGCCCGAGGTGGCCTTGAACTTTTAGTCCTCCTGCCTCAGCTTGTGGAGTAGCTGGGGCTGTTGCTGAATCCCGATTCCTTAGCCTCCCTACTCAGCCCTCTGCACCGAGGAATCATAAGCCCGCAAGCCAGAGGCTTCTCAACCTGGGACACACTTGGTAAGGCTTGGAAACTGTCCTAAGTCTTCCACATTTCTCATTTCATCCCTAGGTTCCCTCAGTTTTAGTGTCCTCTTCCATCTCGTCACTTTTTTCTTTTTTTTTTTTTTTGCCATTCCAGGTAGGGCACCCAGGTCCTTGCACATGTTAAGCAAGTACTGTATTACCGTGCTACATGCCCAGCCTTAACGAGTCCAAGTAAAGAAAGGATAAAAAAGCATATGAAAAGAAGGAAGGGAAAAGAAAAAATATATATATGCACACACATACACGATAGCTAAGATAAATATACTACTAATTTCTATTAATTCATTAAAAACAACAGTTTGTGCTTACATCGTTTGATTAACCTTTCATGCCTATATCTTGTAATCTGAGCAACTACTTTGAAGATACTATGCAATATAGCAACCACTGTTAATCTCCTATTATCTTGTTTTGAAACTATCATTTTCTCTCTTTAAAATAAAAAAAATATTAATTTGCAGGATAAAGAGCACATAAGGGTGAAGGGGAAGGTTGTAGTTTTCTTTTGAACAGCTTTGTCGAGGTACAATTTATATATGCACCCTGCATTCCTTCATTTAAACTATACAGTTCGATGGTTGTTAATATATTCGCAGATTACCTGAGCAACGTTATTACCAAAATCCGTATCATTATTCTCAAAAGAAACCTCACAACCAGCCAGTGCCACATCTGGTCTCACTCCAAGTCCTCATCCTCGAGCCTTAGGCAAGCGCTAATCTGCTTGCTGTCTTTAACTGATTTGCTGATTCTAGATACTTTGTATAAATAGAGTCCTATTCCATATGATCTTTTGTATCTAATTTCTCTCACTGGGAATAGTATTTGCAAGACCCATCCACTCTGTAGCTCATGTCTGTGCTTCATTCTCTTTCATGGTTAGATAACTTTTTTTGCTGTGTTTTTTTAGATAACTTTTCATCCTATCGATGCCCAATATTTCATCTATCTGTTCACTCATGCATGGACTTCTGAGCTGTTCTGTACTGTTTTTTATGAATAAACCCTCTATGAGGGTTTCTGCACAAATTTTTGTGCATACAGGATTGTACTGCTACTTTGCGATTTTTATTTGTAATCCTATTTTTGTTTTTAAGTGAAAAAATGGTGATTGTGCTTGCTAATGGAGAGCACGGTGATATTTCAATACATGTATTCAATGTGTAACGATCAGATCAGGATACATGGTGTATCTATCACCTTGGATCTACATCATCACTTCGTGTTGGGGACATAGAAAATCATCTCTGCTGACATTTTATTTCACTCACCTCGTTGTGTCAGCTGTGGTTACTCCCCGTTTTGCAACGTGTTACAAGTTATGCTTTCTAGGCTGGGGATTTAGCTCAGCAGCACAGCGCCTGCCTGGCAAGTGCAAGTTCGTGAGTTCGATTCCCGGCACTGGAAAAAAACAAAAACAAACAAACAAAAAGTTATCCTTTCTATCCAGCTGCTCCTGTTCACATCAGCCACCCTCCCCCACCCCTCCCTTCCCCACAGTGTCCCCCACTCTGGTAGCCGCTGTCCTAGTATTATAGGAGCTAGGTGTAAATATCACAGGCAGTCAGGCAGGGCTGGGCCCTCTAGGAAGTCAGCACACAGGATGAAAACACATGAAAACAACTGTGGATTGAGGCACATGTGTTGGAGGCCAGGCCTCAAGATAAAGACAAAATGACCAGCCCTACATCCCTCCCCAAGAGATAAACAATAAATTAGCATTAACGTCAGTCACCCGGTGGGCAGCCAAAACCCCCTGATTCATCTCTTCTTAAAAGGTCTTGATTCTTCCCAGATATCCTTGCTGCATGAGCTGCTTCCTCATTATATCACTATTAGCTATCTAAGTGGCTAAACTCGTAATTGAACTGGTTGATCATAGTTTTGTCCCGCATTGTACTCACCTTGTGATTTCACACCCTCCTCATGATTTTGCTCTAGAAAACTTCTTCTGTACAGTGGGATCCATGGCAACCCACTTTCCAGGCCCTTCCCCATCTCTCAGGAGCTGTCTCTCTCAGCAAAACTGTCCTACTCTTAACCTCAGTTGTTCCCTAAAATCCATTCTTTGATTTTGGAGAACACAAATTCGATGTATCAGACAGCTAGCAGGTTGGGAGTTACATTGATTTCCCCTGTATCACTGTTCTCTGCTTGGTTGAGATGAAATTTTTAATTTTCTTTTTTTTAATCTTTTTACCAAACAAGCGTTCTACTGTGTGTACAGACCACATTTACTTTAACCTTCACAGGACTGTGGTTTAGATAAAGTGGTTGGGGGAGGTCTCTCCAAGAAGGTGACCTTGATACAGGCCTGAGACATGTGAAAGAGCACAGCGTACAGTGGCCACAGAAGGCAGCCAGTGCCAGGCCCCCGATATGAGGCCAGCTGATGTAGTCAAAGAATTCTTCTGAGTATAACAATGAGGCTACGTTAGCACAGCTAAATAATGCCGTTTTCTTCTCAAAGTAAGGAAATAAGAGCAACTCCCAATGATGACTCTGATCTGGTTGCAAAGTTCAGAGCCTGTGGAAGGGAAAGGAAGGGGAAGCCTTGGGGTAAAGAATAGTGAGTGGGTGGCACCAAATGGACAGATGGGAAGCGGTGAGTGTGGAGTGGAGGTGTGAGTCCGGATACCAGCCAGGTGAGGAGAAACTAGTACAGCAAGAGGAGCCAACAGCTGCTCTAGAGAGTGACACGATGCCATCAAAGCCTGGAATTTCCCCCGGGAGTTGGAGTCCTGCCTACTCCAACCCCTTTCCTCTGCTCTCTTCCAATAGCTGAGGTCTGAGCTTAAAAATCATATTAACTGAAGCCAGCTTTGGCAGCACAGGCCTGTAATCCCAGCACTCTGGGAGACTGAGCCGGGAAGATCACAACTCCAAGTTCTGCCTGGGCAATTGAAGAAGAGCTTGTCTCAAAATAAAATATAAAAAATACTAGGGAAGTATCTCAGGGTAAAGGTCAGGAAGTCAGCCTCCAGTAGGCCAGAAACAAAAACAAAACAAACAAAAACCATGCTAACTGAGACAAGACAGGCATTCACTGAAAGATGAATCTCACGTGGTCCCACGCATATTTAGAAGTTTAGAGACCCGCGCTCCAGAAAGAAGAGTAGAATGGTAATTATTGGAGACTAGGGGAGGCTGAGGGAGGAGGGATAGCGGGAGAGTGGATGATAGGTACTAACTACCAAACTACACTTAGAAGGGCTCATTTCTACATCCTACAACGTAGCGACAGGACTATCGTCCACAACAGCACACTACATGTTCCATGAAAAATTAGAACACAGGTGCTTGAAGGCTCCAAACACACACACACACCATGGAATTGCTAATTACCCTAATGAGATGATTACACACTGTATACAGGTATTAAATTATCACACTATACTCACTGTATACAGGTATTACATTACCACACTATATATGTGGACAATGGTTATGTGCCAATTAAAGAGAAAAATAAAGTTCGTTAAATCGTGCTTTTCTGACTAAGCCATGTCACCCCCTGCCCTGCAGCAGAATGCCAGTCTTGGGCATTGTTCCCGAATTAGTGAAGGGCTTGTAGAAGGTTGCATCCCCAGCTAGTCTGACAGTGCTACTCATTGCTGTGTCCTCAGACCCAGCAAGCCCGGAGGACACTGTTTACCATGAACAGACTTTCTCTTTGCATGTCTTGGAGTAAGGGAGGAACTGGGGCTTCCCAGGGGAGTCTGGGTATAAGTGTGCACCATGCAAATAGTCAGGGTTCCTCAAAGGTGTGTGAGATCCTGCAAGAAACAGCTAAAGCAAGAAGAAGGAAGGAGAATTTTCTTATAACAGACTACAGATTGCTGAAGAAAAAGCAAGGTCTCCAGATCCTTTCCAGGAATTTAAGAACAAATGAAAGTAGATGGTCTTCTTTATCTTTTTTTTCCCCATTACTGAGGATTGAACCCAGGGCCTTCACACTGAGCTACGTCCCCAGCCTTGTTTGTTTGTTTTTGGGGTGGTGTTTTGTTTTGTTTTTGAGGCAGGGTCTCGCTAAGTTACTAAATTACCAAGGCTGGACTCTAATTTGTGATCTTCCTGCGTCAGCCACCTAAAATGCTGGAATTACAGATGTGTATCAAAGTGCCCGGCTAAAGCCTTCTTTAAAAATGTTAGGACTGAGGGTGTATCTCCATGGTAGAAAATTTACCTAACATAAGTGAGGCCCTAGGTCGCATCCTAGCACCACAAAGAAAATCAGTAAATAAAAGACATACATTAAAGCAACTTCCCATTCACCCTTGAGTGCCAAACCTTAATAAGAAATTCACAGGAGCCGGGAACTCCCCACCCACATACAAATGCACATTTGTAGACACTCTGATACTGGTTTTGTTGGAGGCAACTGACTAGATAGAAATACTAGACAGAAATATTACAGGCAGTCAGACAGGGCAAGGCCCTCAAAGAAGCCAGTATGAAAGACAAGATACTTTGCAGCTGTGGGCCAGACCTCAAGACAGAAGTATAAACAAATGCACCCACATACCGCCCTAGGGATGGACATCAGGGATTGATACTCTAAATAGGTATCAATCACCTTGAAAAAGCCAGGAAGAGTCACTAACCCAACCCCCTACAGGAAAGACCCCTGTTCTGTATTCATGTCGGCTTGCTATGTGACTCACTTCCCTATTTGATCCTGATTTAATCAATTTTACCTCAGCAATTATGCTTGTAACCTTATTGGTTGACCATAGTTTTGTCCCACCTCATGCCCGCCTTGCATGTTCCCGTATTTCCCACCTTGGAGCCGCCTCACCTCATGATTTTGCTCTATAAAGGTCCCTAGAAAAGGCAGGGTCCTTGGCCACACTCAGGCCCCCTTCTGTCCCTCTCTCAGACAGAAGCTTTCTTTCCCTCAATAAATATATTCTGCTCTTAACTTCTATTGTTCCTAAAATTCATTCTTCAATTTAGAGAACACAAACTCACGCCAGATATCTTTCAGGATGGGAGTTTCTTTCCCCTAGATCAGTATTTGCTTTTGTGATTAAACACACAGATTGAGCTCAGGTTGCCTGGATGAAAACTCTAGACCACTTGCTAATTGGGTCACTTTGGACAAGATCTTTAGTTCCTCTGCCTCGGTTTTCCTTTTATACATGGACCTGTAAGATAATATCAATATTGGCTCTCACGGGATTACTGGCTGTTTAAACACGATAGAGTATATGCAGGGAGCCAGGCATCATGTAGCAAACAGTGAGTGCTTCATTATCAATGTCATTGTTTATGAACCTGATTTGTGTACTTCCTAAGAGTACCTGAACCTGTTTAGGCCATGTTTTAGGGTCAGAGGAAAAGGGATAGGGTAATTATTAGAGTCAGAGCTCTAACAATTGAGGGTTAGAATCACCGAATCTCAGGGCGGTTCCCACAGAGACATGAGTTAAATCTAAACAGTGCTATTTTTAACTGGTTCTGAGTGGTAACTTAGGGACCTAGGTCTCTGTGCCCTGGGGAAAGCAGAGAAAGTAGCTTGTGGTTCGAATCTGGGTTCCTAGGGATATGGGAGGCCTCTGTAGACTCTGCTAAAGGAAGCTTCTCTGGGAACTTAGTGTTTGAAGGCCTCTGGAGGTCTGCAGTGTACATCATGCTCTTCGGGATTCTTCCCCTCTGCTGGAAAAAATCTGGCAAGATTGATCACTGATCTCTCCTCTAACCTGCTCAAATACAGAGTGCTATAGTTTAGATCTGAACTGTCATTCAGAGGCCTGGTGTAGCCAGGTATGGTGGCACACACCTGTAACCCCAGTTCTCTGGGAGGTTAAGCAGCAGGATCACAAGTTTGAGTCCAACCTGGGAAACTTAGTGAAATTCAATCTCAAAATTTTAAAAAGGCTGGGGATGTAGCTTGGTGAGAAGGCCCTGGGCTTAATCCCCAGTGCTGCAAAGAAAAAAAGCTCCACATGTTAAAGTGTCAGTCACCAGCCTGTGGTGTCACTGGGAGGTAGTAGAACTGTTACAAAGTAGGGCCTGCTAAGAAAAAGGTAGGGCTTTGAAAGTGTGCCCCTGAAGGGACTACTGGGGCCTCAGACTCCTTTTATCTCTCATTTCTTCCTGGCCATCGTGAAGTGAACTGGACCCGTCTGCTCCTACCGTGATATACTATGCCTCCATGGGCCCAAATCAATAGGACCAGCAGGATCAATAGGACCATGGACTGAAACCTCCAAAACCATAAGGCAAAACAAAAGCATCAATAAACCTTATTTCTTTTTAAGTTGGTTACCTATGGTATTTTGTCACAGAACCACAAAGCTGAGTAACAGAATGTGTGCCTATGTTGGTATCTGCCTGCCCAGTTGTAGGTCTCATTCATTCCTCTGTGGAACATTCTTGAGTTTCCAGGGAATACAAAAAGCCGAACAAGGGCCTGGAGGAGCTTTGCTGTAGAAGGGACCTGTACAGAAGGATGTGGGCACTGAAGGAAAATAGAGAAGGCTTCCTGGAAGATGGTTCCCTCCGCTGAGACAGCTAGGAGGGAGAGGGTGGGACTGTTAAGGTGAAAGAGCCTTCCAAGGAGAAAGAGCAGCAAGTACAAGCCAATCAGCATCCAGGATACAGAACACAGTGCTGCGGTTGGTCCATTCCATCAGCCAATAGTGCGCCGTGTACAATCTCACGTTGGCAAACTTGCACAAGCAGTAGTGGAGTACTGCGTTTCCATTGTGTACAGTC
>NW_004955563.1:419143-426986 GCF_000276665.1 Chinchilla lanigera
GTTGCTAAGACACAACACTCAACACCTACAGCTTAAACAAGAGGTTTATTTTGTTTGGGTTTTTTTTTTATTTTTTTAAAGAAAAAGAGATTTAAAAACAAAAAAACCCACAAAATTCCAAACCAATATGATAGCAGGGTAACAATGATCAGCAATTTTGTATTGTTATCATTAAATTAGTTACTCAGAGTACGAGATATCAGCATTTAATTGTCCAAACAATATTAGCACTGGGGCTGGGGATTTAGCTCAGCGGCACAGTGTCTGCCTGGCAAGCGCAAGGTCGTGAGTTCGATTCCTGGTACCAGAAAAAAAAAATATTAGCACAAACTTATCTTTTCACTGAACTGAGAAAAATTAGCAGCATGAGTATCTTAACTATTTTTTATATCTACATTTTTTTCCTGTTACTTTTTCCTTCCTTCTTTTCTCCCATTCCCATAAACCAGTTTCTCTCAGCTTTGGAAGTTTCTTCCCATTTTACAAGATCTATTGTACATTTTGGATCACATTTACTATTTCAGATTTTCACACTAGGCAGACAATATGATATTTACACATTTGCATCTGGTTTATTTCACTTATAAGTATGGACTCAAGCTGTGTACATTTACCTATTAATCTCTTCAGTTTATCCTTCTTTATGGCTGCATAATACTCCATGATATAAAAAGATCATATCTTTTTTATCCTTTTCTCAGTTTATGGGTATTTGGGTTGTTTCCAAGATCTAGCTATTACAATTGTGCGGCTATAAACATGGGTGCACATGTATCACTGCAGTATGATGTTTTTAATTTTTCTGGGAAGATACCCAGAAGGGGAATAGCTAGATTAAATGTGACCTCTGATTTTACTTTTTTGATGAATCTCCACACTGATTTTCACAATAGTTGTGCCAGTCTACACTCTCCCACCAACAGTAGAGAATTCCTTTTTCCATATAGTCCAGCCAGCATTTGTTATTGGTTGATTTCTTGATAATAGCCATTCTTTCTGGGGTGGGATGGAATCTCGGTGTTATTTTAATTTGCATTTCTCAAATGACCAATGATGTTGAACATTTTTTCAAATATTTATTTCCCATTTGTATTTCTTCATCTGAAAATTGTGTATTCATCTCCAATGCCCATTTTTGGATTGGGTCTTTAAATTTGGGAGGTCTGATTTTTTTTTAGTTCTTTATACATTCTCAACAGTAAACCTTTGTCTGAAGAACATCCAGCAAACATGTGGGCTGTCTCTTCACTCTGTTGGTGGTTTCTCTTGCTGTGAAAAAGCTTTCTAATAAGATGAGATCCAGATTGTTGAATCTTTGTAATAGTTCCTGTGTAATCGGGGTTTTATTCATAAAACCTGTCTACACCAATGTCTTCAAGAGTTTTACCTATTCTATCTTCCAGCAGATTTAATATTTCTGTTTTAACATTTAGATCTTGGATCCATTTCAGATTTAGTTTAATGAATGGTTAAAGATATGGGTCCAGGGGCTGGGGATTTAGCTCAGCGGCAAAAGTGCCTGCCTGGCAAGCGCAAGGTCGTGAGTTCAGTTGCCGGTACCGGAGAAAAACAAAAACAAACAAAAGATATGGGTCCAATTTTAATTTTTGATATGTGCAGTACCAGTTTTTCCAGCACCATTTATTAAAGAGGCTATCTTTCTACCAGTGTATGTGTTTGGCGCCTTTGTCAGTTTATCTCAAAACGCCAGCGAGACTGCGCCCTCTGGTGGCTTGTAGCGATCAGCGCACTTTCCACGGACCTCAGCGCAGCTGGGAGCCACTAGATGGAGCCAGCAGCCACTCTGAGTTCTGAGCTCTGCTCTCCAAGATGGCTCCCTCACCAATAGCTCTCTCAGGAGTGACAGCTGAACCCTCATCACTCACCAGCAGCTAGAGCAGTCCTTCACATCCCCTGCTCCCCTCCACTCTTGCATCTCCCCGTGGAGGCCTCTGTGGTCACCTGCACTCTCTGTGTGTTGGCAGCTTTGCCATCTTCTTTCATGCAGTGTTTCCCATCTCGGGGAGGAGGCGCTGTTGGGTACCTTCTTCTTCGTTGAAGTTTCTCTCTTCACGCTCTCTGTGGGCTTCAGTGCACACCTCAGTTTCTTCCTGGGTCTGGTGGAACTTACCTCCCTCCTTCCTGACTTCCCCACATTGTTATATTCCAGTGTTTGGATGGAGGCACTCAGGCTCTTTCTCTGCTCCTTAGCACTCCGCCATCTTGCCACCAATCTCCAAGAGGTTTATTTTGGTTCACAGTTCAGTCCACAGTCAGCTGGCTTCAAGGCAGGACGGCACAGCTGAGGAGCATGGTGGAAGAAAAGTGCTCACAGCCTGGTGGTCAGGAAGCAGAGAGAGATGAGGAGGCAGAACAGGAAGCAGACAAAGAAGGGAAGAACTTTCCCAGGCCACACCTCCAGTGATCCAGCTCTTCTGAACAGACTCTACCTCCTAACAGCAAGTCAGCTATAAACTCCTGTAATCCATTTACCTGTAAAAAGCCTCACCTGTGAGCACCTGAGACTCTAGGAGGACATCTAGATATAAACCATAACATCATTTAGTGCAGTGACCACAACATGTCATGCTGCCCTTATCCGTATACACACATAGAAATTAAAGTGAGATGGGAAAGCGCTTGTTGTTTTAATGTTACCTTATTAAGCGTGTTTTGGTTTTTATTTTTGCTTGGTTGGTTTGGTTTGATTTGGTTTGGTTTCGTTTCGTTTGGTTTGGTTTGGTTTCATTTCGTTTGGTTTGGTTCAGTTTGATGGTGGTGGTACTGGAGATAGAACACAGGACCTTCATACTGAACTGCATTCCTTGCCCTTTTTATTTTGAGACAGACTCTCACTCAAGTTGTTAAGTTATCCAGGCTGGACTCAAACTACTTACCCACTTGCTACAGCTGCCCAGAGTGCTAGGATTATAAGTGTGCACCACCACACTGGCTTCCTCCCGCATTTTATATTCAGCAATGCATCCTGGAAATGAAAGCCCTGCAGCTCATCAAGTTCTACTCTTTATATGTCCCTAACCTTTCATTGGAAGGATCAGAGTTGTGCTGTCCAGCAGAGACATGTGACCACTCAGCCTTCAAAATGGGTTGGATCTAAAAGGGTGAATATGTAACTTTATCCAATGATAACTCACTTTAATTTGGAAATTAATACCCAATAATACAGTTGGAAAATGTTTGAGCACAGTAGAAACAACTTGTTTAGGTGAACCTTCTTATTTATTTATTTATTTATTCTTATTAGTACCTGTTTGTGGTACAGTATTTACAGTAAATCAGACACACAAATTTAAATATCATGCTGTTTCTCTTACATATGAAACCCAAAATATAAATAGAAAGCAGAAAATAGACAATAGAAAGTAGAGAGACAAATATTTTTCAAATGGGAAGAGGATCAAGAGATGGCAGAAAGTAGGGAAGGAGGGAAGGAGATGAAAAAAGGAATTAAGATGTGTTATGTACATGGACCAACTCCACACAAGAAATGTGAATCTTTTCAAACTGTAAATTTCATGACATTTAAATATTTATCAATGGAGGAAAGGAGAAAAGAAGGGAAAAGGAAAAATAAATATATATATATATACACACACACACACACACACACACACACAAGATAATTATACTGCTAATTGCTAGTAGCTCATTGAAAGGAAAAGTTTATGCCTCTATTGTTTGATCAGTTTTCCACCTTGTATCTTGTACTATGAGCAACTACTTTGAAAATGATAATATGCAATGTACTAACCATTGTTACTCTCCTACAACCTTATTTTGAAATTTTTATATCATTGTTGTTATTACTTTTCTTTTCTTTAAAATAAAAAAATTTTAAAATGTATCAAGTGATTCTGGTAAGAATTTAGTAGTGTTTGAATTGAGACATAAAATAGTTGGAAACTACACATCAGATTTTGAAGATGGAGTATGAAAAAAATGTACAATATTTAATTAGTACAATTGACTCCCCTTATCACTGGGAGATTTATTCCAAGATCCCAGTGGATATCATCAGAAGCTTACAGTCATACTCAATTCTCTGTATACTACTGTTTTTCCTGTGTGTACATACCTGGGGTAAAGTTTAATTTATAAATGAGTTACAGTGAGAGATTAACAACAGAGCAGAACAATTATAACAATATACTATAATAAAAATTGTGTACATATGGTCTCTTTACTTCTTCCTCCTCCTTTTTGTCCTCCTCCTCCTCGTTTTTCTTTCTCTATCTCTCAGAAATGGTTACTTGAACACATTATGATACAATGACAGTAAATTTGATAACTGCCATAGTTACTTAGTAACCAACAAGAGGGTAACGTATACAATGTGGATGCACTAAATGAAGGGATGATTCACATCCCAGGTAGGATAGATGGGACGGTGCATGAGATAGTGCCCCAACCTAAACACTTTTTCTACCCCTCTCCAGTCAGTAGCCACCAACCACTATCCTACTCTGTTCTTTGATGAGATGTACTTTTCTGTCTCCTGAAATGAATGAGAAAGTAATCAGCACTAGAAAATGGAACTTTAAAGAATAGATTTTTTTTCTCTTTAGACACAAATGCCATCTACAAACTTCCTCAGGCCAACAGCATAAACTTCTGTCCAACTCCATCCCAAAGGAACTGAAAAGAATAAGCAGATGCTGGCACCAGGAGGCCAAAGTGCACTTTCATTTCCCCAGAGAAGAGAGGGAGATGGGGGCGGGTGCCCAAGAAATGGTGTCTGTTGTCTCATCAATTCCCTTGCCTCACTGTTCCTTGCTGTGAAAGACCCTAAACACCTGTGAGGGGTGAGATGGTGATTTAGGTGATGCGGTGCCTCCATCTCTTTGGAGCTAGCTTTGAATAAGCCTTTTTATCACAGTAAGTAGCCTCCTGTGATTTGGCCGTCAGCAAGCAAAGAAACCTGAGCACACAGTCCTAAGTGCTGGGTAACAAGAACACATGCTACTTGCCTTTCTCTACCTGACTTATTTCACTTATCATAGTGACCTCCAAGAAACTGTACTTTATCTTGAACTCTTTACTTGTTTTATAGGCAGCGAAATTAGATAGAAATTAATACACAGTCAGAGAGGGACCAGGCTCTCAAGGAAGTCAGCACAAAAATAAGACATCAGAGTTGTGGTAGGAGATGCATCTGAAGAAGCCTAGGCCTCAAGATAAAGATGCAATGGCCAGACCTGCATGTCTCCCCTAAAGGATAAGCAGCAACTTGGAATTATACTGTAACTGGACTGCAATGAATCCAGATAGACATCAGTCACCCAGGTAGGTGACCAGGGCAGCTGGACTCATCCCTTCCCCAAAACGTCTTCATTTGTTCTATGTACCCTTGCTACATGACTCGTTTCCCTATAGATCAATCTTAGCTAAGTATAGCTAAGCAGCTGTACTTGTAATCCTACAAGCTGATGTAGTTTGACCCACGTTGTGACTTTGCTGTATAAATTACCCCTGACAAAGGGCCTTGGTGGCAACCCACTTTTGGATTCCCTCCGGTCCCTCAAGAGCTATCTTTCAAATAAACCTCCTTCTCTAACCTCCCTTGCTCCTTAGAATTCATTCTTCGATATTGGGGGGAGGGGGACAATGAACTCGGCACATCTGGCATCTAGCAGGTTGGGAGTTATATTTCTCCTCTATTACGAGGGTCGTGTGTGTGTAGGAAATACTTCATAACTCGGGGAGACAGACCCTAATTCTGGAACCATCTCCCCTTAGCCCAACCCTGGCGTCCAGGCTAATTGGACACAGACAGGGCGGGGCTTTTACATCGCTAGGAGCCCAGCCCTCAGCGCCCCTCCCCCACCTCCCAGGGACACAGCAGTAGAGCAGCAGCTTAAAGACAAGGAAACATCTCAGTTACTAATAATACCACTTCTGGGCTGGATTCCTGCATTCCCCGGGTTGGGGGAGGGGCACAGCATTCCAGGCGCCTCAAAGAGTTAGGTAAGCCAGGAGGTGCGGGAGCGGAAATCTCTGCTCTGATCCTGGAGGCTCAGAGTACGATTTGCTTAAAAGAAAAAAAAAAAAAAAGGAAAGAAAAGAAAAAGAAAACCCCACTGGACGTAGCTCTGTGGGACAGCTCATGCCTAGCGTGTCGAAGACCCTGGCATTGATCCTCAGCGCCACGCGATCAAAAAAATACAAAAATAAAAACCTCATCTATGCTGAAGGTCAAAAGTCACCCCTGCCCTGGGATGCAACATTTGCAAAGAAGAGCCCAATGAGGAGACTTTTATATTTTATTTTCTCTTGAAAATTTTTTTAAATTGCAAACTAACTAACTCTCTCTCTCTCTCTCTCTCTCTCTATATATATATATATATATAGTGGGGTACAATATGATGCATTGATAAATGCCTATATTATGCAAAGATTAATATAAGCCAATTAACATATCCATCACCTTCCCTGCTTTTTTGTGATGAGAACATTATTTAAATGTACTCATTTACCAATTTAGAAATATACAACACAATATTTAATAATAACCATATTCACCATGCAGTGTAATAGAACCCTAGAATTTTCCTCCTGAAAGTCTGTACCTGCAGTCAGCACGGCCCTTTCCGTATTCCCCCCATGCCCCAGACTCATAACTGCCATTCTACTCTTCTATACATTTGACTTTATTAGCTTTCACATATCAGTGAGATCATATGTTACTTGTCTTTCTGTGTCCGGCTTATATCATTTAAAAATAATGTCCTGCAAGTTTATTCATATTGTTGCAAACAACTGCATTGCTTTCTGTATGGTATTTCTTTGCACATGTATTGCATGTTCCTCATCTTTTCCTCCATTCATGGAGAACTGGGATAGTTAAGGGAGGGGTGTGTGTGTGTGCGTGCGTGTGTTATGAGAATTGAACCCAGGACCTTTGCACTGAACTGCATTCTCAGCTGTTTTTATTTTTTTAAGTTTGAAGCAAGTTTTGCTAAATTGCCTAGGCTGGGCTCAATCTTGAGATCCTTCTGCCTTGGTTCTTTGGATTCTGGGATTACAAGCATGCACCACCATATTCAGCTAAGTCAATTTTGTTTCTATTGCATATTTTCTACTCTTTTCAAAGAAGCTTTATCAGTCCACATTTGTAGTGCACATTGATTACATGCCTTGTGTGGAGCTGGTACATGCACATAACGTATCTTCATTCCCGTTTTCCTCTCCTTCCGCTCTCCTTCCTCTCCCCTCCACCTTCTGATCCCCTTTCCATTTGAGAAAGATCTCTCTACTTCCTATTAGCTATCTTTTATTGCAAGAGAATGACTGTAGTTAATAATGACGATATTGTGTTTTTCAAAATAACTAAAAAAATATATTTCAAATGGCTTGCCATAAAAAGAAAACAACAGAGCCAGGCATGGTGGTACACACATACAACCCTAGCACTCTAGGAGGCTGAGTTTAAAGCTCAACCTTGGAAACTTTTCTGAGACCTTGTCTCAAAAAAAATAAAAAATGAAAAGGGCTGGTGGTATAGCTCAATATGAAGACCCTGGGTTCAATCCCCAGTACCAGAAAATAAAATAGGTAAGAGAGGTAACAGAAATGTTAATTAGCTTGATTTAATCATTTCATATATGCATATATCAGAGCATGACATTATACTTCATAAGTGTATAGTTATGATTTGTCAATTAAAAATATTAATTTTTTTTATTTTAGAAATAAAAGGAGGAAAATACTAACAGACCGACAACATTTTACAAAATAGCAAAGGATCAGTACAGACAGAAAACACTTACAAACAGAGTGGTAGGGAATTAACAATGCTTATTGTATTACATATTGATATCTTCAA
>NW_004955563.1:429004-494056 GCF_000276665.1 Chinchilla lanigera
TGTGTGTGTGTGTGTGTGTGTGTGTGTGAGTGTGTGTGACAGGGTCTCCCTAAATTGCCCAGGTTGGCCTCAGACTTGCAGTCCTCCTCTCTCAGCCTCCTATGCGGCTGTGATTATAGGCATCCACCATCAGACCCTCCTATGTCATCTTCTTATAAGGACACCACTCCTCTCAGGTTAAAGTCCCACAATCATGACATCATCCAACCTCAATTACCCACTAAAGGACCTCTTTGCAAATGCGGTCTGGGACCTGGGGGAACCAAATCCACAGATGTTCAAGCTTCCTTATATGTAATGGTGCGGTATTTGTGTGGAACCTACACACATTCTCTCATATCCTTTAAATTATTTCTAGCTGGCTTATAACATCGAATGCAACATAAATACTGTATACATAGTTGTTATACTTAGTGTGTAAGGATTAATGACAAAAGGAGAATGCCACGTCAGGACAGGTGCTATTTTTTTCAAAATATTTTTGACCCACAGTTGGTTGAATCCAAAGATGCAGAGCCCACAGAAATGAAGACTCAACTCTTCTATTTCTATGGAAGTCAGAGTTTCAACATCCAAATTGGGTGGGGGGTGGTGCACATTGAGCCCATCACAGAGGGGACATGGGGTTGCAAAAGTAGCACAGCCTGCCTCTGGCGAACAGAACTGAGCACATAATTTGTGGGGCCTAGTGCAAAACAAAAGTGGGAGGTGCTCCAAATTATAAATTGGAAGACATCCAGTTTTTGTCTACCATAGCTCAATCAAATTGGAAAGAAAATGACAGGGACAGCAAAAGCATTAAACCATGTCAAACCTTCCGAGGTGACTTTATTCCCAACTAAGAGCCAGAGTGTCCTGAAGTTGTGAGAAACCATGGCAGGTTTCCAAGGGGGCAGTGACCAGATGCAAAGGGCGGCTGTGAAAGGGCGGATCCAGGGGAAAGCTTGCAGCTGCAGGCAGCCCTACAGAGTATCCTTCCCAGGGCCCTCCTCCTCCTCCTCCCTCACCACCATAAGCCATCATCCACTCCTCTCCCAGGTGCCTCTTGTGATGTTGGTTCCTTTCCCTTCATCCCACCGAGACTAACTGGGCCTCCTGGAGTTGCTCGGGTGACCCTTCACCTGCCCCTTTGCCTCTAGGACCTCTCCTCCCAGGCCTTCCTCCCAAGGCCGTCTGGGGCGTTTTCTTCCCTTCCTCTACTCTGCCCTCTCCCGCCCCCCATTTCCTTCTTCTCCTCCTCCTCCTTTTTCTTTTTGATACTGGGCATTGATGCCAGGACTTTTCCCACTGAGCTGCATCCCCAGTCCTTCTAACTTTTTATTTTGAGACAAGGTCTTGTTAAGTCACTAAGATGCCCAGCCTGCGCTCGATCTTACAATCCTCCTGCCTCAGCCTCCCAGAGTGCTGGGATCAGAGAAATGTAAACCACACCCAACTTTGACTGGTCCATTTAAAACTCCCTAGCATCTGTCCCAACTCCTTAGAACATGGTGCAATTCTCCTTCCCAGCATATTGCACTCCCTTGATCAGACTCCAGGCAGCTGGGAAGAGGCTGCAACCAGACCGTGAACACTTTCCAACTCTGACCCTCGCCAGCTATGCAAGCTGGGACAAGTCATTTCACCTCTCTGTGCTTCAGTTTGCTTCCTTTGAAACATGTGCACTTCCTGGCCAGTCCAGCTGTGTTCCCTAAACCAGAGACGTGGGCATCCTGTGGGAGCTTGTCAGAAGTGCACATTCTGAGACCTGCCCTGGAACTTACGAGTCAGAATCTGCACCTCTGCATGATCCCGGAGTGACTCGTACACCCATAGAGTGTGAGAATGAGTCCTGATATGAGCTAGAGGTACGGCATACTGTCCAGGGTTTTTTCTTTCAGCTTGGCACACAGCCAATGTTTGCAAAATAATTGTTAGCGCTTGGTTGCTGCATCTCTCTGTCTGCTCCAGTGACATGGCACTAATCACATTTTCCTGAAATAAATATGAACTATTTATCTCAGTATTTCAAAATGCTTTTCCGTCATGTTCTCACGGGACCAGGAGACATTCTACTGCTTTCCGCGGTAGGCGGTACCTACATTTTGCTGATGAGGAGACTGAGGTTTAAAAAGGTTAAATTGCCTGAGCTCACACAGGTCTCCCCATGTACCTCCGCTCTGTTCTTGCAGAACAGTGGCACAGGGTTCCCCCCCTTCCCCCCTCTGTTTCATTTGGGACAGGGTCTCATTCTACTGCACAGGCTGATCTCAAACTCCTGAGCTCAAGCTGTCCTGCCTCAGCCTCTCAAGTAGCTGGGACCACAGATAAGCACCTCTCTAGTCTTAAAATCAGTTCTTGGTCAAACAGGTTTAGCAAATACGCAGTTTAATGGGTTTGCTCTTTTGAGAGATGTTTTCTTTCCTTTTCCTTCATCTGTTTAATGCCATGCTGAGAACTGAACCCAGGATCCTACATGTGCTAGGCAAATACCCTACCACTGAGCTACACCCCACCCCCACCCACAAGGGAAGTTTTGACACACATTATAAACCTCTATCAGGAGGCCAGTGGCTTTCCAAAACTGTTTTATCACTTTATTTCCTCCAGAGGAACACAGTCTGGAAGGTAGACTCGTTTTGGGAGGAGAAGGTTTGGTGCTTGGGCCCGCAATAATTTTAGGGGCTGCTGAAAACGTTTTTATTTCTCTCAAAGTCAGAAGAAAAACAATACAGAAAATCCAACCTTAATGTACTTACTTCTATACCAAAGTGATGGCAAAATATAATTTTTAACAAATTTTAATGGGAAAACAACCAAAGTGTCTATGAGCTACAAAAGTCACAGTGTAGTTCTGGATCTGATAAGCACACTGGGGAGACTTTTCCTGACACCCAAGGCTGAGCCCGGCAGCTGACCCCACGCACCCACGGGTCTCTGTCTCTCCGGGAATCCAAGAAGGCTAAATCAAGGACCCAAGAGCCAATCGGCGCCTGGGAACAGGCCAGAGGACCATTCCCAGCTCCGCCTGCACTGCGAGGGATTAGACCAATTGTGCACATTTGATACCTGCAGGCTTTCAGCCACCTGGCTGCCCACTCCTAGGAAAGGGTTTTGGACATGTCTGTGGGCTCGGCCAGGGGGCTGGACGGAGAGCAAGGAGTGGTCCCCACATCTCCTTGCTGCAGTGAATGGCCTGCACACCCCAGGGCCCCCCTGGAGGCCGGCAGTGGCTCCTGGTGCTGCTGGCGCTGAGATACCTGCTGCCCATAGGTAAGGATCTCCTGTGGGTCATGGGGGAGGAGGGAAGCAGGTGCTGAAGGACCCAGGCTCACTCTTGGACCATCTCATCAACCCCACTGGGCCTCCCTTTCCAGCTTGCACTGCCACACAATTGTCACTTCCTGTACGTCCCCAAATGCCTCACCCAAGAGTCTCTCTCTCCCACACTCCTTCTCCCTTTTCACCCTCTTTCTCGTCATTGGGCATCACATTCCACAGTTATTTCTTTACCTGTTTGGTCTCTCCCTGTAGCCTGTGAACCCCAAAGGAATGGGGGTGTGATTTTGCTAACTGATGTGTCTCCAGTATCTACAGTAGTCCTGGACTCACCGGAAGTCCCCACTGAATGTTTATACTGGAATCTGATTAAACCTGGTTGAGTGGGAAGCATGCTGGTCAAATGCCCACCTTGACCTTGGCATAGTGGCACATAACCCAGCACTGTGGAAGGCTAGAGCAGGAAAGTAGCAAGTTTGAGCCCAGTCTGAACAATTTCGGAACTTAGCAAGACCCTGTCTCAAAGCAAAAACAAAACAAAACAAAAGTGGGATTGGGGATACCGCTCAGTGCAAAGGCCCTGGGTTGACCTGGTCATTCTTTTTTTTTTTTGGTTTTTCTCCAGTACCGGGAACCGAACTCACGGCCTTGCACATGCCAGGCAGGCGCTTTTGCCGCTGAGCTAAATCCCCAGCCCCTGACCTGGTCATTCTTAACCTCAATTTTCTCCATCTATAAAATGGATTTAATGATGATAACAGTATCTAGCTCCTAACACATGTTGAGAGAATTCAGCACAGCTTTTGTTAAAAGAAAAACTTCAGACAAATTAAGTTAGTAGAGTTTATTTGAGCAAAGAATGATTCATAATTTCAGCACCATTCAAACCAGGCCAAATTCAGAGAGCTCCACACAGCAAGAGGGCAGGTAGTGCTTATAAACAGGAGAAGGAAGTGACGCATAGAAACAAGCTGATTGGTTACAAGCTCAGCATTTGCCTGTGTGCGCTTGGTGTGATAGGCTGCCAGCCTGTGACTGGCTGAAGCTTCAGTGCTGTGATTGGCTGAGGCTCGGGTATTTGTTACAACAATATAGTCTTAAATTAGTTTGCAATTTGGTTTGGTCACACATTAAATTAGGTTGCAGTTCACTGTGTATGGAAACTGCTTTAAACTAAACTTAATTAATGTATAACTCTTATGAAGTGGGAAAGGTCCAGGTATCCTAAAAGCCATGAAGGAGACATTTTCAGTGTAGAATCCAGAAGAAACTTCATTTTTAATGCAGACTTGGATGGGGGGGCTGTAGGATTTATAATCCCGCAGGAATCATAGCGCTATTAGCTGGTCTGATGTGCATAGTTTGACAGAGAAAAAATTGGAGCTCAAAGGAGCTCAAGGCTTACTGCAGGGCAGGTAGCAGGAAAGAGAGGTCCAGATTCCAGTCTCCTCTCTGTGAACTCAGCCCTCCATTTTTCCTGCCTCGCTGGGAAGGCCACTCAGTCACTCAGTGGACTTTATTTGCTGAGCCCCTGCCAACCGGGAAACAGAAATTCAGTTGGAGGCTCCAGCGATGGTTTTCTCAGCTCTGGAGGCTGGGAAGTGGAGATCAAGTTGTCAGTAGGGTGGGTTCAGAACCTTTTCATGCCTCTGTCCCAGCTCCGGTAGGTTTGCGGGAGGACAAAGCTATTTTCTAGCTGTGTCCCCTTTCCCTTTCCTCCTCCTCCTCTTGCTCTTTCTTATTCTTGTTTTGTTTTTCTTTTTCTTTTTTCCATACTCCTAACTGAACCCAGGGTCTTCACACGGAGCTACATTCCTGGGCCTTTTGCATTTTTAAATTTTAAGACAGAATCTCTCTCTAAGGTGCTACATTGCTCAGGCTGGCTTCTAACTTGCAGTTCTCCTGTCTCAGCCTCTCAGAGTTCTGGGATGACAGGTGTGCACCGCTGCGCCCGGCTATTCCCTGACTTCTGATGGCTTTGCCCGAATCCTTTCCTTTATTTTTACACGGGGCTCACCTTGGGCATGTCTCTTTCTAAGGTGCAGTTTGTCCTTTTTATAAGGACCAGGGTTATGTTGGACTTGGGGCTCGCCCCTGTAGCATAACCACCTTGCTCTTGTTCTTTTGTTTGCTATCCATAATAACTGCATTCATCTAGGGTAATTGATACGTGCACATACTGCACACTCATCATTTTCTCTTTCGCCTCTTCCTCCCTCTCCCCCTGCCCTCATATTAACTAATTTCATATGCAATGACCCTATTTCTAAATAAGGTCTCCCTCTCAACAGTACTGGGGACTAGCACCACGACATATGGATTTGAATGGTGCGGGAGACAACTCAGTTCACAGAGGAGATAGAAGTACTAGTGGCTGAACTTTGGCGGAGTGGGTGGGTAGTGAAAGGACTCTTCCCGGAGGAGGTGGAGCTTTAGCTGGGAGGAGGCTAGGCAGACACAGAGGGTCTTGGGCAGGGAGAGAGGGTCTTGGGTTGACCTGCCTGGCCTCAGGCACTGAGTGTGAGATTTAAATCAAAGGGTCCCTGAGGGAGGTTGTAATTGGCCTGGCTGCCCCTCCCCTTCACTTACAAAAAGAGGTTGAAAGAAAGAAGAAGGAAAACTTTAGGTCGTGGTTCTGAGCTTGGAAGACACATCAGTGCTGCACTGCAAGGCGCAGCTTGTGAAAGGCCAGGACTGTGGGCACTAAAGAAATTTACCAGCGGAGGACAGGAAAGTTAGGACTTTATCTATACCCTGCAAGAGAGACCTGGGTGAGTCCAAGAGAGGACCGTGCCACCAGAGTAACAGACTGAGACTTTTTTAAGAGCGTGAGGATATGAAAATGGTACGGGATGATCAAACCAAACAAGTGTCCCAAGAAGGCCTTCTTTAGGTTAAGGCGCACTCTGTTTATCTTTCGAGGCACCAAGATTAGGCCAAGAGTTAACACATTAAAGGAGCCAGTTTCCCTGCTACTGTGGTCCTCGCAGGAGCCCGTAAGGCTTCAAGTAAGGGCGCTTGTGCACATCAAATCCGACCAAAGGGTCACAGCCCACTGGGAAGAAATATGTGTTCCGCATAAAGGCCTATCACTTACTTTTATGTATGGGGCATGTTGTGGTTGCTTAATGTGTCTCAGTTCAAAGATGCCTGGTGAAGCAAAGGACCAGCTTTCCTGTAACTGCTGCCTCTGTAGATGAACCCAGTCTCCGCCTGTTTATCATCCCTAACTGGCCTCCCCTCCAGGGCTTCAGAAAACACAGATGCTGGTTTGCTAGTTTGACATCTGCGTGATTTAGGGGTATTTCAACTGTTTTCAAATGTTTATTTTATTGTGATAAGAATGGGAAGCAGGAGATGCATCCTCTTCACCAACGTTCGATGGCACAACCCATTGAGTCAGTTTCAATTTGTTGTTTATTGGTGTTGAGATTATTGCAGCGTGTGCTGTAGAACGGATTTCTGGAGCTCAGGCATCTTACTTACCTGTAGCTGTGTATCTGTGGATTAGGAAATCCCCGCTGCCCCCCCCCCAGTGGTGCTGGCAACCAAGGCTCCGTTCTTTGACTCTGTGAGTTGGTTACTATAAATATCTCATGTACCAGGAATCGTGTGGTAAGTGTTTTCTGCGCTGGGCTTATTTCATTTAGCGTAATGTTTCCCAGGCTCATCCGTGTTGTCAGAAGACTGAAGAATTCCCCTTATTTTGAAAGCTGAATCATACCCCATTGTGTGTGCATACCACAGGTTCACTACCCATTCATTTTCCTAGACCAGGGGGTTGTTGCTACATCTCGGCTCTGATAAACAACGCTGCTGTGAGCGAGGGAGTGCAGTATTTCTTCACCTCTGTCAGGCACAGACTGAAGAGAGGACCTGCTGGATCACGTGATAGTTTGAACTTTTTGAGGAACTTGTAGCCTGTTTTCCATGGCAGCTGCACCATGTTCCATTTTCCATTCCTACCAACAACATACAGAGGTTCCAGTCTTTCCACATCCCCGCCCATATTTGTTGTCCTTCGTGGCATAGGCTGCTTCGCTACAATGTTTGTTGTTTGTTTGTTTGTTTGTTTGGGGGTGTGGGAGACAAAACCCAGGGCTTCACACCTGCCCAGCCAGTGCTCGCCCACTGTGCTCTACCCACAGTCGCAGACGGCACTTTTAGTGATTCAGACAAAGTTCTCAGGACAGTAAGTCTGGAATGCAGCCTAGGAATCTGCCTCTCTTTTAACTTTAATTTTTATTTTTAATTTTAAATCTATCTTGTTAACATCCATTTCTTTGCAATTTTAATTGTTTTCCATTTTTAATTAAAAACTTTAAAATGTACTTTCTTTCTTTATTTAGGAACCTGCCTCTGGTGGTGGGGAGGCAGGAGATCCAACCCAGGGCCTTGTTCCTGCTAGATAAGTGCTCTGCTACTGAACTACACCCCCAGCCAGGAATCTATAGATCCAAGAGGTTCTCGGGTGATGCACATTTAGCTTTGAGACTCAGTTTTATGACTTTGGTCCTTTTCTGCTCTGCCACTGAAGCTCCACAATAAAAATGGAAAATGAAAACAAATCCTCTTTTGAGTCTAGGTCCAGCAGAAAGTCTGTAGGGAGGCCTTCCTTTCTGGACACAGCCTCCTAAACTCACCCACTTAAAAATCTCCTGGGTAGGACACAGCAGGGGGAGGTGTTGGAATGTAGATTGATGGGTCTCACTTCCTGACTCCAAATTTCTAAGCAAAGAGACTGGACAAAGGGGAGCAGATCCCAGTGTCTATTGGTGGATGAATGGACACACACAGTGTGATACGGCACACAGTGAAATATCACTTCACCTTAAAAAGGAAGGAAATCCTACCACATGCTAGAATGTGGGTGAATTGGGGAGACATTTTTATGATCAGTGAAATAAGCCAGCCACAGACAAAACAAATATGATACACATATTTCACTGCAATTTAAGGAGGCAATAAAGAATTAATTTAGTTCTAGGATCTGTGGCTAAGCCTTTCATCTCCATTTTTCCCAGCAAGGATCCAAAATAAACACTGTCACACATAATCCAAACTTACCAAAGGGAAAAACAGAGAGATTGCCCAGGACCAAAAGAGTTTGAACCCCAGACAGAAAACAGAGCTGTTAAAATGATTACAGAAAATGTCAGAAGTAACATGCAGATGTTAGGGAAATTTAATGAAAAACAAGTCTTCTCTCAACTGAGAAAATCTCACCCCAGAAATAGAAGAGTAGGGGAGAAAACCCCAACAAAATAATTTCATCGTAGAATGAACATTAAAACAGAACGTGATGCACACCATACATAGTCACTAAGAGATTTCAAAGAAAAAAATCTCATGCTTTGCCATAGCCAGGAGATATGAGGAACCGTATAGATGCACATTCTCTAGGTAAACAGACACTGGCTCAGGAGCAGGAGGATCTGACAGCCCCATTTCTCACGCGTAGTTAACCACATTCACCTGGGGGCTGACTCTGCTCGCTAATTGGCTTCAGCCAGAGGAAAAACACATTTTTCTTGATGACAGCAGGTAGTTTTGCAATCCGCAGCAAGGAAGACATTGAATGGAGGCTCTTCCCCTCCCTAGGAAGCTGGGAATGGAGGAAGTCAGATTCATCCTTACACAGACAACTCTGGGAGATAAAGTCCAAGTAAGGAGGGGATTGTGGGTAGTGTATTCTATTTCTGGCGTTCAGGGCCAGCACGATTTCACGGGAATGGGCTCTTGAAGAAGGAAGAGGAATAAGGGTTTTCCAGGCAGGGCGACTCTAGTTTGAAGCTCCACCCGCCTCCCCCAGGCTTCTAAGATAGGTCCCCGCCCTTCTGTGTGTTTTCTCAGGTCCTTTGCAGAATAAAACCACCACACTCCGCTTGGGCTGCCCTCCCGCCTGCTGGCTGCCTGGGCTTTGCTCTTTCTGGACCTTTCAAGCTGATTTACGCCGCAGAGCCTTTGGCCTTGCCTTCACTCTACCTGGGTGTTCTTTCTGCGGCTCTCCCCAGAGTTAAGCGACTTTTCCTCACTTTTTGTGTGACCAGTCGCTCTCCTAAAAAAAAAAAAATGCTAGAAAAATATACCCTGATCCATAATCTTCTATTTAAATATCTGAAACGACCACACTCCTTAGCTGTGTGTCGTCCCCCCGCCCCCCCACTGTATGGTGCTGAAGTGACAAGACCCAAGGTAGGGGAGATTACTGAAGCCCTGACAGCAGGGCTCAACTCCCAGCTCAGCCGTGCGACTGGGGGCTCTGCCCCTGTTTCTTCTTCTGTAAAATAAGGGAACTAGAAGAGTTTCTGTAAGGTTAAGGACAGAACATGTGAAATAAGTAGGAAGCCCAGAATAGGGCCTGTTTAAGTAGTCGCTGTTATAAGAGTAATAATAACAGAATCCTTGGTTTCGACCGCAGAACTGGGTTGATATTAGACAGCAAAAATTGGTTATATGGGCGGCAAGCAGAGGAAGGACGCGCAGAGCCCTCTCCAAGCTGGGCCCAAAACGCAGAAGGGAAAGGTGCAGCCCCGGGGAGCTGCTCCTCGCGCTCTCTCGCTCCAGTCTCCAACTATCCCAAGTTCAGGGCTCAAAAGTCAGATGGCACAGAGCAAAAGCCTGCAAGTCAGCCTGGTCTCAGGGAGCTGGAATTTAGAAAACCGAGTTTAAGCCCGCCTGGTCTGACTCAGTGCTCTGCGGCCCGGGAGGGGGAGCGGAGCCCTGGGCTCACAGCCACGTCACTGCCTTCCGGCGTCTGTCTTTACAACTCACATTCTTGTTTTCCTGTGAGGGTGAGGGGGGGGGACAGAACTCCCGGCCCTGCTGAGACCCCTCCCCCACGCTCCGCCCCCACTGCTTTGTTTCTCTCGCAGTTTTCCCGGCCGCCCAGCGGGAGAGGATCTGGAGGCTTCCCCCGGGCTGCAAGCCCGGGTGATCAGGATTAGTGCGTGAGCCAGCGCCAGGCCTGCTGGGAAACCCTCAGGGCTTCCAGCGGTTCAGGGCTCAAGTGTCCTTGAGAACAGAGAGGGGAGGAGAGCACGGGCGGGAACAGGGCTTCGTCCGCAACTCCTGGGGCCTCCCTGGGGCAGCAGACAGGGAAGGGACAGACGGATGCACCTTGAGCCCACACTGTGAAGTGAAATAAATCGGACAAACGTGTAAATAGCGCGTTATCTCTCTAGAGTGCGAAACTGAAAGTGTAAATAAGAACCAGAAATGTGTAACAGAGCCTGAAAGAGGAGGAAAATGTTGTGAAGGAAAGGGGGATTAGGGAGAGGGGAAGGAAGGAAGGGAAAAGAGAAAAGAAAGGGAAAAATGGGAAAAAAAGCTTTGTAAATAAGCAGGGGAAGAGGGGTTGGGGGATGGGGGAAGAAAGGAATCAAGATATGGCGTGGACAGGCACAAATTCCCCATGAGGAATGCGAGTGTTATGCGTATCTAAAATGTACTGATAAACTTCATAATAATTTAAAGAGGAGGGAGAGAAGGAAGAGACGGAGGGGAGGGAGAAAGAGAGAGGACGGGGTGGGGAGAGGACAGACAAATACAAAGGAAGACACAGAGACCAAGAGACATACGGAGGAGATCCAGAAAAAGAAACCAGAGACAGAAGAGAGATTAAGAGATACCCAGAGGAGCGGGGAGGGAAAGGAAGGGAAGGCAAGGGGGGAGAAGAGAACAGAGGGAGAGGGAAACACAGCAGGAAGGGGGAGAGACAGATGTCCAGGGAGACAGATACTAAGGGGAAGAGAGAAATGAGAGATAATAAAAGACACCAAGACGTCTAGAGGGAGTGAAGGAGGAAGGAGGAGGAAGAAGAGGTAACTTTTCCAGATACTGACTGATTTTGAGTGATTGTGGTGAGCATAATCAACCCCAGGACCTTGTACATGCTAAACACACATTCTACAACTGAGTTACATCCCCAGCCCTCCTAGTGCCTTTTGAAAAGCTTCAAGCTGGGCGTGGTGGTACACACCTGTAATTCCAGCACTCAGGATGCTGAGGCAGGATGATCACTAGTTTGAGAGGGGTCTGGGTTATATAGTGGGATCTTGTCTCAAAAATCTAAAATGGAAAACAGTAAAAAGCTTGAAGTTCAGCGCCCTAGGTCCATATCACAGCAGAAGCCAAGCGGCCGCTGTCCCTTTAAACAGGGCGAGACTCTTCAGCTCATCGCAGTCTCTGCCACTCTTTCTTGTCTCCTGGAGGCTGAGCCTCAGCACCCAACTGCCTTTCTGCTCACAGCTGCACACCTCTTCCTTCCTGGATACAGTTTAGGGGAAGAGTGAACCTTTCTATCAAGTGGAATAGGAGAGATGAGGGAACGTCCCAGAGTCCCGAAAAACTACAGTAAACCCTCTGCGTCTGTGGGTTCCGTAGCCACAGATTCAAGCAAATATAGATGAGAAACATTCTGATAAGGGGGAGGGATGTAGCTCCGTGGTTCAGCACTTGCCTGATAGTGAGAAGCCCTGGGTGCAACCACTGGGACTGCAGGAGAAAGGACCCTCTCCCGATTAAAAGTAACAAAAATGCCAGTCTAACAATTGACAATAATACGAACTGAGAAACTAATTACACAACAAATACACTGTATTTGGTATCATGGGAGGACATGTGTAGGCGTTATGCAAATACTATGCCATTTTACATAAGGACCCTCACATCCATCAGCGTTGGTATCCACTGAGGGCCTGAGAAGTAATCACACTTAGGTACAAAGGGTTATTTTTCCGCATTCATTGTATGAAGTGATTTTCTTGTTACTACCATAAACATTGTCTTAGTCACTTTCTCACTGCTGAGGCAAAATTTCTGAACCCACACCTTAAAGGAGGAGAAGTTTATTCTGACTCACTGTTTTAGAGGAATCAGTGCATACTGGCCCCAACGCAGAAAGGGTGTGGCGGAAGGGTTCGTCGGAGGCGAGCTGCTCCAATCATGGAGACCAGGAAACAGAGAGAAGGGAGGAGCTGGAAGAGAGACCCACCCTTCGATGTAGTGCTTCGGTGACCCACCTCTTCTAATCAGGCCCCGCCGTGTAACAGCACATTCGGCTCTGGGCTCTTCAGCAGGTTCATCCAGGGAGGAGTGCAGCACCTCCATGATCCAAACACCCTCCCGAAGCCCAACCGCTGAACACATGAGTCTTTTGGGGCTCATTCTGGATCTAAATATAAGAGACATTCTATGCCAGGACGCTTAAGAGAAAGGGCTCTAAACTTGCTCCTCACTATGATAGCCTCTAGTCGCATGGAGTGGGAAAACTTTTTTTTTAAAAAAAAATTATTTGTGGTGGTGGTACTGGGGATTGAACTCCTAGGAGTGCTCTACCACTTAGCTATACCTGCAAACATTTTGCCCCCATGTTTTTTGTGAGTGCATGCTAGGTATACAAATTAACTAGTTTCATCTTCGCAAATTTGTAGAAGCATATAACATCTAATCACTCCCCGCCTTCCCCGCCTCCCCTCACTCTGCCCACCAGCATCACGTGGTTCTGAGGGCATTCAATGTGTGCAATCTATTTTGATCCTATTAGTGCCTCCTTTACCCTTCTTTACGCCCCTGTGCCTCCTCCTCCTTCCCTCCCGCGTGTCTAAGAATCATCTCTCTCTGACTGCCTTGTCATCCTTTTCAGATGACATGTGAGGAAACCCAAGAGATATCTGGCTTATTTCATTCGACATCATGCTTTCGAGGTCCATCTATTCTTCTGCAAGTGACAAAATTTCATTCTTTTGAGGGCTGAATGAAAATGTGCAGATCCTTTTATTTTTTGAAATTCGTCCTGCTAAACTGCCCTGGCTGGGCTCAAAACTGTAATCCTCCTGCCTCACCCTCGCAAGCAGCTGGAATTATGGGCATGTGCCTGCACACCCACCTTTCAATTTGAATTAATAAAAAGCAAACAAAGGGCAGGGATATAGCTCAGCAACACAAGTGCCTGACTGGCGAGTGCAAGGTCCTGAGTTCCAGTCCCAGTACCAAAAAAAAAAAAATAAAATAAAAAGCAAACAAAAGTAAAAATTAAGTCTGTGCTATTGTATATGTCATGGTGACAACTCTACCAGCCACAGTTGCCACATTTCAAGAGAACAGTGGCTGTGTGTGGTGAATGGCTACTACACTGCATGATGCAAAGCTTGTCCATAGCTACAGGAATGTTCCTTTATCCACCAGACTCTGATGTCTGCAATGAGACTGACTGCCAGGTCCCAAATTGTACTTTTCTGCTCAGAAGCTGCACGACCTTGGACAGTTTATTCTACTTCTCGCTTTACTTTCCCTTTCCGCAAAATGGATTTAAAAATAAAACCAACCAATAACAAAAAGCTGTTGTGAGAATTCCATAACTTGCAAAACTTTTGGAACAGTGTCTGGTACATGGTAAATGCTTACTAACATTGTAAAAACATTATAGTAAGCCTTTAATATTTATATTGTGTTATTAATGCTATTATATATTAATATAATTATATCCCCCCTCCTCTGTGGAGGGTATGTTCCACAGTGGATGCCTGAAGTCACAAATAATATTGAACCCTATTTATGCAGACATTCTTCACTTAGTGACCTAGTGCAATTCCTGTGAGTAGGATGTTACATGAATCGGTTGCTAAATGAGGAATTGTATGTCGTATGCACATTACAATATTCAGAACAAAGAAGTGGTCAAATGAAACTGTAATCTGATGACTTTGCATTAATTTGTGTAACCCTCACGTGCAGTAATGTAATGTATAACAGAACATAAAACTATAGCACTGTACTGTAGAGTATAATCAGCAAAAATTGCAGTATTGCACTGTACAAGAAGCTACCATAAGGCCACACTGCCACTCATGTTCCTGCATTGTACATCTAACTGTGGGTCCTAAGTCCAAGCTGAAGACCATAAGTCCAAACAGTCATTAAATAGGTAGGTTGTTAAATGGGAAATATCTGTAAAGCATTTTCTCCTATATACCCTGCAGTATCGTCATACCCTTCCAGACCTAATCTAGCTTCCTATGTTTATGTCCTACAGCCTCCTTTGCACCACTCTTCTTGTGTTTTGGGGCCATCATTATGTAAAAAAAAGGGTTATTTGAACATAAACACGGTGATATCATCACAGCTGATCTGAGCATCAAGATGGCTATGCTGAGAATGACAGTGAATCCTTGTAATCTCAGCTATTCAGGAGACTGAGGGAGAATTGCAAAGTTACAGGCCAACCTGGGCAATGTATGGGACCCTGTCTCAAAAACAAATAAATAAATTAATTAATTAAAAACAACATGATTCCCAAGTAAGTAATGGGTGGGTAGCATACGCAGCATGGATACACTAGCCAAAGTGCTGATTCATATCCTGGGCACGAGGCAGATGGTGCGAGACTTCATCACACTAATGAGAAAGGAGCTTATTCTAAAGCTCATGGATTGTTTATTGCTGGCGTTTTCAACTTAATATTTTATGGCTGCAACTGACCACAGGTAATTAAAATTCCAGAATATAGAGCTGAAAACAAGGGAGGAATTATTGTCATTATTATTCATATAACTCCCTGGATCAGATGAGTTGCCCATTCTCTTTAATCATCATTCAATATTTGTAAGATTTGTAAGATACCCGTCCATACTACATATGAGGAAACAGACTTATCATTTGTAGAAGGTCAACAGCACTAAGAGAAGAAATCAGAGTATGGATTAAAGTTCTTTGATTCTGTTATTCATGTCTGTCTTCTTGATCCTTAACTTGCTAAGGCAGAAGCAGAAGCAAAGACCCTGGGGTAGACATCATGGGGCTTGTCTTGTGTGATACCTATTGGGCAGTTTAGTTATAACACTGGGTATGTGAATGGGCAGGTATTGTGGGAAGACATCAGAAACAATACTAGAAAAGTGGATATAGATCAGGCAGTCACTGAACAATCAGCTGAGGGCTTGGGGTTTCATTTTGAGAACAATGAAATACTCCAAAAAGCATGTGATTTATGATAATCACATGCTACCCTTAGCTCATGCTAATGAAAATAATAGCCCACACCTACTGAGCTTAAATGATTTACTGAGACTTGTGCTCATGTTCTTTCTCACGGAGTCCCTATAAGATTTGTTTAAGGAAGATTTTTTTTAATATAATTCCCATTTTACAGATGTGGAAACAGAGGCTCAGAAAAGGCCACACAGCTGGACTACAGTAGAATCAGGATTTATACTACAATGTCATGGAACCTCTTCACCCAGCAAAACACCATTAGGGGAAGATCTTATGTTGGGCAGAAAACTCTGGTTCTCACACCAGCAGAGTTTTCTCTGGAAACATTTGCCAAAAGAAAGGATGCTATAGCAGTCAATTTGCTGTTGCTATAACAAATACCTGAGAAAATTAATTTATGAAGAGGAAAGGTAACTTTGGGCTCACAGTTCTAGAAGTTTTAGTCTTTGATTTTTTTATTACATTCCTTTGGGCCAATGTGGCAGAAGTGTCTGGCAGAGCAGAACTGCTGATCTTGTAGCTAGAAAGTAAAAAAATAAAGGATGGTAGGGGCCAGAGTTTCTCAGTCCTATAAATGGACTTGGCCTCCAATGACCTATAAGCCTCCCATTAGGCTCCACCTCTTAAAGGTTCTACTGCCTCCCAACAGTGTCACCCTGAGGAGCAAGCCTTTACCACATGGACCCTTGTGGAAACACTTAAGGTTCAAACTGTGACAGATGTTGAGGTACTTTGGTTTCTGAAGCTTCCAAAGGTATTGACACCACCACAGTCATATCTGACCATCTGTTGACTGGACCTTCCCTACCCTGTTCTCCTGAACATGTCACTTACAGAATTCCTTAGAAGGTTGCTTGAAGACTAAGCATGTCCATGCATGTAGATGTGCTTAGACTGGTCTGTCTCTTAGTAAGTGCTCAAAACCAGCTGCCATTTCTGGTGACTATAATGGCATCACAATTATTACTGTCATGGTGTTAGTCAGCCTTGTGTCACTGTGACAAAATACCTGAGGGAAACAATTTACAGGAGGAAAGGCTTATTTTGGTTCATGTCTTCAGAGATTGCAGTCCATGGTCTCTGGATCCCATTCCGTTAGGTGCTGTACCACAACAGATCATCATGCAGGGAACACTTAGTGAAACAAAGCTGCTCCCTTCCTGATGGCCTGGAACTAGAAAAGGGACCGGCTTCTCAACAACCCCTTCAAGGCACACCTACACTGACTTAACTTCTTCCCAGTAGGCCCCACCTCCTAAAATCTCTACCACCTTCCAATAGTGCTACAATCTGGGGACCAAACAAGCCTTGGACACATGGGGTTTCAGGGAGTCATTTAAGACCTAAACCTTCACAATCACTGTCCTCAAAGAGGTGAAAAGACCAACTTTAATCTCAGAGGACTGGATAAGGAAGGAATGATGAAGAATGCCTTGTGTAGTGAGGAGGCCAAGATATAACCTTTTGAAGGGGTCGTGGGCTTCGGTGCCTAAGAAGAAGCCCTGCTATTTGAGCAAGTACAGCAAATTCCCATGGTAGGAAAATAACCACTGGTGGAGGGTTGGGGCAGAGACATTATGAAAAGAACCTTAAATCTTCTGAAGTGTGTGTCATGTTGCATCTTTGTTTGCATTTTTTTAAGGAAAAGTACTAGTGTTTATAGTTCACATGAGGGGCCTATGTTCTCCCCCAACGAAAGTTCAATAGCCATTCATTCAACCAGTAAATGTCTACTGACTCTGACCATGTAAAGAGAAACTCAGGGGGAAGGGATACAATTACAGTGGTTAATGGCTAAATTAAGCGCTATAGTTATTTATCTAGGCAAGAGTTATTGCAAAAGCTCATTTAGCCATTTGCTGAATGTTTATACTGTGATCTCACATGGTGACCGTTTTCCATCATAATCCCCTTAATCCTCTCACTAGCCTTGTGAGCTCAGAATTTCTGTTTGTGTGTGTTTGTGGAGGAAACCAAGTGTCAGAAGATCAAACAACTTGCCCAAGGCAACGTATCAGGAGGTGATGGAGGCGAAGTTTACAGGATTAGATAGAGCTGGGGAAGTCCACACCTTTCATCTGCGGGTGAATGGTGGTTTTCTGCAATGCAAGAGGACAGAAGCAGGGAGAACTTTCCAGAGAAGGCAAGGAAGAGGAGAGATCTGAAAGGAAAAGAGAAGGCAGAAATGAAGGATGGAAGCAGAAGCCCTTTTCTATGTCACAAGCATGTACTGACCACCTATTATGACAAGAGACACAGTAGATGACAGGAGGTCACAGTGAGGTAGGGGTCATCACTGAAGTCATAACATAGGAGCAGACAGCTGAACCATGTGAAGCTGGAGTTATTCAGATATTGGGCGGAAGAGTATTGCAGACAGTGCAAGGGCCCTGAGGCAGAAGCAAGTGAGTTTGAAAAGAAACCAGAGCAGTTGAAACGCAGCGAATGAGAGGAAAGGAAGGGATTAAGGCGGGGGGGACATGAAGGTGGGAACAAACAATGGATCCTTGTAGGTCACTGTAGGGAATTTAGCATTTACTCTCAGGACATAAATGCAGAGCCAGAGAAGGACTGGACACTCCCAGCAGTTGCACTCTCATTCTTATTTTTCACAACATCCTCTGCTGCTGCCCAGAGAACAGTCCACTGGGGGTCAGGGTGAAAGGGAGTGAGTCTGTTCAGCTACTGGGATGAGGTAACCCAGGAGAAAGCGGATGGTGACCAGAGCAGGAGACGGTGAGGAGTGGTCAACTTATGCACAGAGTTTTCAGACCTGGGATAATCTGCCATGGATGGGCCTCAGGAAAAGGGGTGGGGATGCCACACACAGAGATTCTGTGTGTTCATATGGTTGGGAAAAAAGGCAGAAACATCCCAGGAAGATACCTGAGTCCCTCCTGAGAAAATCAGAAGCTGCAGAATCTCACAGACAAGGGAGCCTCTGACTGAGGGTGTCAAGATCTAAATAAAAACCGGAGAGGGATTCTCCGAAGATCAAGGTGCTCGTTTGGAATTAGCCTGGGATGAGGGATGCTCGTGACACAGTAAATCAGGTGCATGCTCATGAAGTCGACGCAAAAGGAAGCTATTTTTTGTGTTCTGATTCATAGCGCTCGGGATTGAATCCAGGGCATTATGTGTGCTAGGCAAGTGCTTTCACCGCTGAACTACACTGCCGGCTTAATGATAAACTTTTAAAGGTACAATGAGGATTACATAAATTATTCTGAATCGTTATTCTTGGCTACAAAAGTCAGTAACAAAACAAATGTTGGGGAAAAGCCTACTTAAGAAGTGGTGGTTAAAAAAAAAAAAAACTGGATGTCCACATGCAGAAGATTGAAACTAGATCTGAATCTCTTACCTTGTACTGAAATAAAATCAAAATGGATCGAGGACCTCTGTATAAAATCATAAACATTGAAATTTCTAGAAGATAACTTACATGAAATATTTGAAGCCATAGGAATGGGTAAGGTCTTCCCAAACTCCAGTCGCATCAGAAATAATATCAAGAAGCAACAAATGGGATTGCATCAAATGAAAAAACTTCTGCACAGCAAAGGAAATTAAAAAATAGTGAAGAAACAATAAAAGACTGGACATTTTTTGCTAGCTGTTCTTCTGATAGAAAGCTAACATCTAGGTATACGAAGAGCTAAAAACAATTAAAGCCCCCATGACCCAACCAAAAAAAAGGCAAATGAACTGAACAGGCACTTTTCAAATGAAGCACAAATGGCCAATAACTGTATGAAACATGTTCACCATCTTTAGCCATTATGGAAATGCAAAAGAAAATAACTCTTGGATTCCATCTTATTCCATTCAGCATGACTGTCATTCAGATTATTAAAAAAAAAAATAAGAAATACTTGCAAGCATAGAGGGGAAAGAACACTTCCACCCTGTTGGTGAAAAGGTAAGCTAGTACAATGACTCTAGAAGTCAGCGTGGAGATTCCTTTAAAAAAAATAAAATAAAATTTCCGTTTAACCTAGCTATCTGTCTCTTGGGTACAGTCCTCAAAGAGTTAAAGATATCATACTACAGTGATCCACGCATACCTACATTTATAGTATGCAATTCACAATTGCTAAGCTCTGGGAGCAGCCTAAATGCCCATCAACAGAAGAATGGTTCGGGAGAGTGTGGTGTATGTACACAATGGAGTTTTATTCAGTCATAAAAAGAAATGAAACCATGTCATTTGCAGGACAGTGGATAGAAAGAGAGACCATAATGTTATGCGGAGTGAGACACAGAATATTAGCTATCATGTGGTTCCTCTTACATGAATAACCAAGACATCATTTTTAAAAAGATTAGGATAAAGGAGAATAAAGGAGAAATAGTAGGAAGCAAAAAAGGCAAGTTTGTTAAGATGAGGAAGAGGGGAGGGGAAAGGAAGGCTGTATGGGGTAAGGATGAAAAGTGGTCTGGATATGCTATATGCATGCACTGATTCCCCCAAAACAAAGTGTGATGCATTGCAAACACAAACTAATAAAAAATCAACAAGGGAGGCATCAGGCCAAGGCTGGACAGAGAGTTGTTGGACAGACTTTCTTCTAGAACTACTTTAGGTATAAGATTGCCCTGGCCATTGTGCAAGGTCGTGGCTCTGCAAGTCTTTTGTGATAATTCTTGTTATTAAGCATCTTATCCATCAGCACAGACAGTAGACACTCAGGAAGTCTGAGATGAATGAATGAATGAATAGCCTCTGGCTAAAAGATGTTATTTAACACTTATGAAGTTCCACACGACATTGAGGCAGTCCCCTAACAGGACAGAGAAAGGAGTTAAATGAGGGGCTTCAGCCCCTGGTTGTGCAGGAACGGGTTCTTATGTGGCTTTTGCCGGAAACTGTGCAGTGTCTGATGTCCTCAGGACACAGAATTAAGCCCAAAATGGTCTGAGAACGAACCGAGCCAAGGACAAGGGCCTGTGAGGTGTCCAGACACTCCCTGCTTGTCTGCTATAACCTTGACCTCCTGCATATTTGTTTTATAACGTGTGGGTCCACACATATCTATAAGTAGTCAAGGGTGATGCAGTAAGGCCATGAATTTGAGTGTGTCAGTACACAAAAATCTGTGGTCAGGTCGGTTGGTCAGTGTTGACGCCTTTTGCCTGGGGACTTTGGGTTGTTGAGAGTTAGCTTCTGGTATTGCATACTTATGCGTATATGCTCAGAGCTGTGGGTGGCTCTGCAGAAGACGGGTTGGAAAATTGTGTTTAGGTGGCAAGGAGTGAGCAGTTCTCTGTGCATATACATTTGAGAGCAAGAATTTGTTTGTGTTTCCTTGTTTATAGGACAACTATTTGGTTATCAGTTGTCATATAAGAAACCATTCGGCACTGAGTGTGCTGGCAAATGCCTGTGATCCCAGCTTTTTGGGAGACTGAAAGAGGAGGAGGATTACAGAAACGGCACCTTAGTGAGACTCTGCCTCAAATAAAAAATGCTAAAGGGCTAGAAATGCAGCATAGTTACAAAGGCCTTGGTTTCAAGCCCTGGTGAAAAAAAGTAAATAAATAAAAAGAAAACTTGGGTGTAGCTTAGTGGTATGGCACTGGTGTGGCAGGCAGAGATGCCATCCCCAGGAGGGGGAGAGAAAGATAGATGGATAGATAGATGGATAGATGGATGATAGATAGATAGATAGATGATAGATGGATGATGGATACATAGATAGATAGATAGATAGATAGATAGATAGATAGATAGATAGACAGATAGATAGATGGCTATTCCAAAATGTGGCCACTTCAAATAAAAACCATCACACAATTATTTGAATGATTTTGGATCATTTATTGGAAACCAAGAGATAGAAGACAATTTTGAGAAACAATACCCTCAAAGCACCAAATCAAGCCCTACTATTCTGTATAATTTTCATGGATTAATAAAAGAAAAAAACCATACAAACAATGTGACTAAACTTAAAACTACTGAATTATACACTTAAAATGATTAAACGAGTGAATTTGATCTTCTGTATGCTTGACCACAATAATATTTTTTTAAATGTTGGGGGAAGACGATCACATACCAGAAATTCAACACCAGGGAGAACATCCAGAGACACTGATGGTGAAATAAATTCTCAGATTAAAGAATATGAAAGAGGTCACGGTTAACAGACAGTCTGCAGAGGAAATGATAGCAGGAGTTGCCGAAGCTGGGGCATAGCAGATGGAATCCTGAAACTGCAAAGGAAAAGAACGAGAAAAGTCTGGTGCGATATGAGAAGCTGTACTGAAGGCACTTAAAGCGCTACAGCTGGGATCACGGGTGCAGCCAATCCTAATTCAGGGTGCAGAGGACCTCACAGCGTGTGCTGTCGCGAGACTGTCACGAGACTATGCAAGCAGTTCTGCGGCAAGGTCTCTGGGAAAAGGCACAGAAATTTTCGGCCCATATCCACCAGTGATTGTCAGAAAGACAGCGAACCACCTTGGAACTGGGTTCTCCATCCTCCACCAGCCTTCAGGGGACGTTTTGACCTCACTGTCTTGCAGTCCCACGAAGCCAGAACCAACCCTCCCTCCTTCCCTCCCTTACTCCCTTTCTTCCTTACTCCCTCCACCACCACCCCCTCTGGAATTGGGGATAAAACCCAGGGGCACTCTGCCACTGACCTACATCTTCAACACTTTTAAAATTGATTTTGAGACAGCATCTCACTAAGATACAGGCTGGGCTGTACCTTAAGCGTCCTGCTTCAGTTTACTGAGTACAGATGTGTGCTACTGCGCTCAGCTCCTTTCTTTCTTCTCTGTCTTTTAATAGTACATCTTTGTGGTACATAATGATGACGTTCCTCACGGGGAGTGGGAGCGCAGACCTGTTCCTGAGGCTTCAGTCTTCTTCCTCAGCCTCAATAACTCTGAGATACTCTTTGAACTCCTGACCCAACAGGAATGATGTGAGCTATCGTGCCCCTTCGCGCCCTATATCCTCTTTCCATTCCTTTGTACTCAGCCCAGACTCCCTCTGCAGAGCCTGTTTCCTACCTTTAATAAATGCAAAACTTTGCCACCATTCAAAAAGAAGAAAGAAACAATGTGAGATAATATTCACATTGGTTGAAAGCAAAGCGACATCCACCACCTCTTCCGGGTTAGCTGGGCATGGTTGAGCAGTTCTGCTACCTGAACCATAGGCTGAGGCTCAGCTCGCCTGGACCTTCACCATGGCTCTTCCCATGGTAGCACCTGGCGCTGGACGTTGCCCCGAGCTCTCAGTCCTCCTGCACATGGTCTCTTAAAGCCTTGGGTTTTTCTCAGCACAGCAGATACTTCTAAAGGGAGCACCCTCCGAACAAGGGAAAACGACAAATGCCCTAAAGCTCAGAAATCCTGCTACTCCATTTCTGCCATGTTGCAAATTGATCAAATTTACATCAAGTCATGCGGCAGAACCCAAATTCAAGGACAAGGGAAGGAGACCCTCCTCTTAACGGAAGGGAGGATGTGTGGCTCTCCCGAGTCTGCTTCAGCTGTTGTTCCATTGCCACAACAAAATTAGCGGTGAGTCCATAATATCACCTAACCTCCAGTCCCTGTTGGGTGTGGAATGCGCTGGTTATCTTTGACATGTGTTTATTTTTTCTTTTTGCTGTACTGAGGAGGGACCGTAAAATCTTGTACATGCTAAGAAGGGGCTCCACCACTGAGCTAGAACTCCAAACCTCACATTATGTCTTTGTTTCTCATTTTCATCTGTGATACTTCATTACATCCATTATGCGAATCGGTACATAGACACATCACATGTTCATCCTCCGTAGTTCCCCTCCTCCTCTCCCCTTCCCCTCTCCCCCATCCCTAGGTCCACTTCCCCTCTCTGCAAAGTCTATTTCCTGTTTTCATCGTCTGTCTTTTATTTTGCTCTTTAAACTATTTCTATTTTAGTTTCTCATATAAAGGAAACCATGCAGTTCATTTCATTTAATACATGTCTTGTGTATACTTGGTTTCTCTGAATACCAGAATGCAAGGGTTACACATTTGGTAGCTGTTTTCTTAAATCTTATATTCTATTACAGGTTGGGGTTAGGGTTAGGGTTAGGGTTAGGGGCTAGGGGTTAGGATTAGGGGTTGGGAGTTAGGGGTTAGGGTTAGGGTTAGGATTAGGGGTTAGGATTAGGGGTTAGGGTTAGGGTTAGGATTAGAGGTTAGGGTTCAGGTTAGGGTAAGGGATTGGGGTAAGGGGTAAGGGTTTAGGGGTTAGGGTTAGGGTGGCTTTAGTAATTGCGGGGGAGTCCCACAGGGGAGCTTCCGATCATATATTTCCTTGGACATGATGCTGTCATAGGAACACATAACTTGTGACGTGTTTCTAAGCAGAAGGACACAGACCACACGTGTCCGGGGAGATTCTGTGAAGATACTGAGGAGTGTAATTCTGAGTTTGTGTCGCTCAGGAACATACCAGTGCAGGGTGAGGACGGTGAGTCGCTGCCTCTCTGCGTGTAGTGCAGGCTTGGGGTGGGTGAGTCTGAGCATTAAGCATTTTCGTCACAGGTCAGTTAGCTCTGCTGACACAAGAATGAGTTCTACATTATTCATGACAGAGTGGCCCCTCAAGTCCCTAGAAAAGGCTGGGGCTCAAGTCCCAGTAACTCCAACCCCTTGAGAGCCCTCCTCCCGCAGACAGGTGTTTCCAGAAAGCTGGGTGGTGGCGCTGGCTTTCCCGCTAAAGCTCCTGTCAGAGAGAGAATGAGTTTCGTTTACTTGAAACTCAACCACCCAGAACACAATTATACTTAGTCCCACACCTTGCTTTTTCTTCCACCTGAGGGAAGTCACAAATGACTTCCTCTTGCGTGTGTGAGGGCTGCATATGAGGAAGCTAGAAATACACCCTGGTGGGCATCTGTAGCACAAACACAGGAGGCAAATCCAAATGTGTGGCTCAAATCCTGTCTAGCGCAGAGAACCGAAGTATAGGGCTCCCTTCTGGGTTTGTGTGTGTGTGTGTGTGTGTGTGTGTGTGTGTGTGTGTGTGTAAGAGCCTCAGGTATCTGTTTGCAACCCTGAAGGATATAATAAGGTCAAAGGAGCCACGGCCCTCCACAGTATAGCTAAGTGCCTAAGTAACCTGGCTTTGGAGTCTTATGTCCTGAGTTCAAATCCCACATGAGTTCAAATTCCACATCCGCTAATTGACTGTGTTACACTGAGAAGTGACTTAGTCTCTCTATGCCTCGATTTCCTCCTCTGTACGATGAAGATAATTATACTGTAGCATCACCCAAGTGGAAACATCCTGTGGGCCACATGTGTAATTTTAATTTTTCTAGTAATCATGTTTCCAAGATTATTATGAAATTAACTTTAACAATATATTTTATTTAACCCAACTTATCCAAAATATTACAATATTGAGTCCTAGTCAAATCTAAAAACATTATCATGTGACACTTTATAATATATTCTTTGTCTAGGTCAAATCTTCAACATCAGGAGTGTATTTTTACTTCACTTTGTGTTAATCACACTTTTATTATAAGTACTTGACCTTACATTGTAAGAGTAGATTCACATATTCAAGTTGCCCCCAGCAAACTTAAAAGTTGTCTAATAACGGAACTCTACACTGGCTTTTAAAATTTAATTAGAATTAAATTAGAGTTCAGTTTCTTTACTTGCAGTAGCCATATTTCAGGTGGCCAGCAACCCACTTGGGATTAGTGGTTTCCATGCTGTCCAATGTACTTCTAGCACCTTCTTTGTGGAGCTGTTTTCAGGATTAAATGATTTAGTGCCTTTAAAGCACATAGTATGATTTTAGTCAATGGTGAGCTACATAACAGTGTTTGTTACACAGCAAATCCAGGTAACTAATATTTAATTATTCACTTAAATTGTCAAATAGAAATTGAGTACATTTGTGGCACACAATGTGACATTTTAGAAATATGTATGCTTTGTGGAACGGTTACATCAAGCTGAATAACATGTACATTACCTCATATACGTTTTTATTTTTTTGAGCCAGAAACACTTAAAACTTATGCTTAGTCCAGTGTCATGGTGCACACTTGTAATCCCAAACACCCACTCTGTGAGACAGAGGTAGGAGGATCACAAGTTCAAGCTCAGCCTGAAGAACTTTGTGACTTAGGGAGACTGTCTCTAAAATTAATAATAATGACAATGATAATGATGATGATAATAATAATAATAAGGAAAAGGGCCTGGGATAAAGCTCAGTGGAAAGCCCTGGGTTTAATTTCCGGTGTCAAAACAAAGAACAACAACAAACCCTATTTCTAAACAGTGTTCAAGTATACAATATACTTTTATTAAACATAGTCACCATGTTGTGCAATGGGGTTCTCGAATTTAATCTTCCTATCTAAAACTTTTGTGTCTTTCGACCAACATCTCCCCAATCCTTCCCACCTAACAACTAATACAATAAATATTGAATATCTACTTATTGCCCAAATAATGTGTGGGGTGCTGGGGCTTAGGTTGGCATAAGTCAGACCAACCTTTTCCGCCAGGAGTGGAGATTCTGATGCTGAGTATAATGATTAGATCATCACAAAGTCTTTGTGTATAGTCATGCTCTTGTCACGATAGAATATTTCAGCCAATGAGGGACTGATCACATGACCGACAGTAGTTCCATAAAATTTTAGTGGAGCTGAAAAATTCCTTTCGCTCAGCGTCTTTACTGTATCCCTTCTATGTTTAGATATGTAAATACCATTGTGTTATAGTTGCTCACCGTTGTCAGTACAGTAACATGTTGCAAAGGTACGTTGCTTAGGAACCATAGGCTATATTCTGTCTCTGTCTCTGTCTCCATCTCTGTCTGTCTCCACCTCCACCTCTGTCTCCACCCCAACCCCCACCCCTACCCCTACCCCTCTATCAACCCCTACCTCCACCTGAATCTCATCTATTTATCCAAATATCCTAGATGTACAGTTGGTTGTATATCTAGGTTTGTGTAAGTATGTGCTGGCTGTCATGCTCCTATAATAACTAAATCACCTAATGACATATTTCTTAGCGCATGCCTGTCTTAGTTACATTCTCATTGCTGGGACAAAATACCTGATACCTATAAGGTAAGGGAGAAGAGGTTTATTTAGCTCACAGTTTGTAGCAGTTTCAGTCCATAGTCAGCTAGCTCCAAGGCAGGCAGCATGGCAGAGGGGCATGGTAGAGGAGAAGCAGTCCATGACACAGTGGCAGGAAACAGCAAGATCAAGGGAGGAGGGAGGTGGATATACCCTTCCAGGTCATGCCTATGGGGACCCACCTCCTCCCACCAGACTTCATCTCTCAACATCATATCTAGCTATAAACTCATCATGAGTATCACACCCCAGCGATCCAACCCTCTCCCCAAAACCCCATCTATGAGTGAATGAGGCTCTGGGGAGACATTTGGATCTAAACCACAGCAGTGTCCCTAATGATAAGCAAAGCATAGCTAGGTAAAAGTTGCAATAAGACCCACAAAGAAGAAGGAATCGGTAATAGGAATCCCCATGATGGGATCAGGAAAGGGATCTCTGGGTCCCATCACCTCAAGCTGAATCTCAAAGACTGGCAGGCGGACAGACCGGGACATGTTGCTCCCAACCTGTTATATTTCGGTACATATATTTGAAGCATAACGGCCAAATCTGAGGATTTAGTATATCCACTGAACCCATCAGCTTGAGCCCTATCTCATTGTGGTGAGAACACGGGACATCTTCTAGCTGCTTTAAAATCTACATTGTTAACTATCATCCTCTACTGTGCAGTAGAACGTTAGAACTTATTCCCACCTCCTACAACTTTATGTCCATTGCCTACATTTTATTTCCACACCAGGGATGCACACAGGGCCCTCACACTTACTTCCAGCCCCAGTTCTTCTCAATTCTTTATTTTGAGACAGGGTCTTATAAGTCACTAAATATCCCAGGCTGACTTCAAGCTTGGGGTCCTCCTGCCTCCGAGCAGTAGAATTACAAGTGTACACCCTCGTGCCATTGTCTACATTTTTTATAATCACTCTTGCTCCAGGATGCCTTGCTATCAGCCCCGTTTCTCCCATTCATTCAGCAAACATTTTCTTAGCATGTAGTATGTGTCAGACACTAAGCCAACTGCTGGGATAAGACATGTAGGGACAAGAGACAGTCACTGGGGAGACAGAAACATGTGCAATGCTGAAGACCCCTGTGGTGGACACACAGAAGAAAGCTCCCTAACCACAACTCGATAAGCTGCTACATTGCCCCAGCTGGGCTCAAATTTGCGATCCTCTTGCTTCAGCCTCCCAGAGTACTGGGACTACAGATGTGTACCACCATGCCTTGTGACAACTGATCTGATATGAGGACAAAGTGAGAAGTAGTTTCTTCTTGGGAAAGAAAGGCAGACTCACCCTGTTTGAACAGAGGGGACACCACCAACGGACCCCTGAGGTAGCAGGTGGGTTCTAGCATCCCCTGTGCCCCCAACCTGGGGCTGCTAAAAGGAGGAGAAAGACTTGTGCAACACAAAACCATTTGCTTCTCCTGCTTCCTCATCTCGGCTTGCCGTGCAGACAGCGCCCACCTGCACCCTTTCCCACTCCTCCTCCAAGCGCCTGAGATCTCCCCACCACCTCTCCATCTTTGTGGTTTTTTCTCAAGGGCCTGGAGGGTGTGTTGTCTTCCTGGAATTGTTCATGTCAGTTTGATTTTTGAAAAGATTTCCCCTTCAAGCAGGCTTCACACATCTGAGGATCTGCTGCTCTTATTCACGTCCCAGGTGTGTGTTTAAAAGAGGTGACACAACCTCGCGCCCAAGGAGACCAGGAAGAGACCTCTGGGAAGGCTTCATCCCAGAATAGAGCTTTTCCTTCCCAGCTTCAATACCTGCGATTCCCCCTCTCCAGCTTCTCATCTCCAGGAGCTGAATCTGAACTTTGTAAGACCCATGGCTGCCTGTCTGAAAAATGTCTCTTCTCTGGCTATGATAAGATAATTCCTGCTGACTTTTATCTGCTGTTCTATCCATTTGCTACGTGGCTCCATGTTCACTGGCTCTGAGACCACCCTGCTGCCCTGATATGCCAAGCCTGTTCCAGGACTATGACATTTTCCTCGGAATATTAATACCGACATTCTTCTATGTAAGATGGGATCACAACCTGATAAACTCATCATGAGTTGAAGTCAAAAATTCACTGAAGAAATCCTAACATCTCTGGCCATTAAAGAAATGCAAATTAAAACAACACCAAGATCCCAGCTTACTCCAAAAAGAATGCCTATCATTAGGAAATCAAATAATAACAAATGCTGATGAGGCTTCAGAGAAAAAGAATAACTCTCCTACACTGCTGGTAGGAATGTGAACTAGTAGAACCACTATGGAAATCAGTATGGACATTCCTCAAAAAACTCAACCTAGAAATTCCATTTGATCTAGCTATTCCCCTTCTAAGTATTTTCCTGAAAGAGTTAAAGAGATCATATCACAGTGTTACATGCATACTGGTGTGTATAACAGGACAGTTCGGGGCTGGGGATTTAGCTCAGCGGCAAAAGCGCCTGCCTGGCAAGCGCAAGGTCGTGAGCTCCGTTCCCGGTACCGGAGAAAAACAAACAAACAAAAAAAAAAGGACAGTTCATAGTAGCTAAATCTTCAAAGTTGCCTATATGTCCATCAACAGATGAATGGATAAAGAAAATGTGGTATTTACACACCATGGAATACTATTTTGCCATAAGAAAGATAAACTGGAATCATTTGTAGGAAAATGGACACATTTTGAGACCATGATGACCAGTGAAAAAAATCAGACACACAAGCTTAAACATCGCATGGTTTCTCTTATACAAGAAACCCAAAATACAAAAACAGAGCAAAATAAGAGATATGAGGAAGTAGGAGATAAGTCTTTCTCAAACAGGAAGGGGAAGGAACGTGAAAGGAGAGGAAAAAGAGAATTAGGATATGTTATGCGCACACACCAACGCCACACAAGGAATATAAACATTATGCGCTGTAAACATGTACTAGTAAAAAATTTTAAGAGAGAAGAAAAAGAAAATATACTCAGAATGAAAAAATGCACTTAACAGACTGAATCTCTCCAACATCACAGTCTATCAGCACAGCACACTGTGTCGGGTGCATATTTCAGGATTGTGCCCCGCTTGATCTTGGGCCTCATCGAGACCTGTGAGTCTCTACCGCACCCAGCAGCTGCAGAGAATATCATAACCCATGTTAGTGTTCTGGAGAAAAAAGGCCAAGTTTGTTTTCTACTGAGTGCGTTTTGCTTTTACATTATCCTCAGGTCAAACCATCATAAGTCAAACTTTCATTACTGGAGCCCTCACAAACAGCACCCTAAAACTTCCTACCCATGCAATTCTCACGCCTCTTCTCCCTTCGCCTGAGTTTCTCTACCTGCCAGGTGCCTGTGGGTAACATTCATCCTGCTGCTTGGTTCTGAAAGTTATTACAATTAAAATATAAGAAGTGCTCCTATCTACTATGTGCTGTAGAGCAGGAAATATGCTAGAAGTTTTCCAGATCCACACTGGCATTTAGTAATAGTATTTAGAAGCTCATTTTTTTAAAAAATTAAGCTGACATTTTTCAACAAACTCTCTTAAATTCCCCAAATCTTGGAACTCTGTGAACCTAAAATTGTACTCTGATGAAATTACCAAAGCACAAAAGGCAGGAGAGAGAAGAGAGAGAGAGAAAATACTGGCCTCTCTTTGGGATATTCCTTTAGGACAATAGATCATATAAGCTGATTACATTTCTCCCCTTACATTGGCCCACAGCCAAATTTACACGCAAACTTGACTCACTATAAAACATCTTACGGTTTGAAGCAAAGGCACCAACCCTTTTGTAGACATTGTTTTATTTTTTTTCTTTCCTCTGATTTCCTTATTTAAGTTTCGACTTGTTGCGTCTACCTTTATGCTTCTTCTTTTTTTATATATAAGCATTAATCCGATATTAATGAAAAAATGTCCGAAAGGTACTGCAGGAGAAAACAAATGTCTTTTCTCATCCATTGCTTAGTCCCTGACTGAGGCTTCTACAACCGAAGATAGATGAGAACACACGAAAAGCATGAAAGTGCACCCTCCTTTAACGCAAGTTTTACATGACACAGGGGCCTTTGAAAAAGCAGACTCCAAGCAACAGGAAAACCTGGGTGCTTACTTTAGACCAGGTTCGATGCAGAGGTGCACAGTCATGGAGACACACGTGGAACAAAAGCAGGACCGAATGTAAATAAAGCAGAGCGAACAAAGCAAGGGCTGTTTGTCCAGAACTTTCTGTGTCCCTGGATCTTCAGAGATGAAGATGTCTCTTTTCTGAGGGTATACGATGGTTGCTACAATGCTGTTATGTTTTGCCTCCAAAAGTGGCCTGGATTCAAAGCTTTGTTGTCAGTGTGACAATATGAAGAGGTGGCGGGGGGCGGGGGCTTTCAGGGGTGGAGCCCAGTGAGAAGTTCTTGAGAACCCCTCCGTAAGTTCTTGGGTCCCTGGAAGTGCAATTTGTGATGAGAAGAAATCCGATCCGTGAATTCCTCTCTGACTTTCTATCTGGCCGTGAGCTCTCTCACCGCCCATGTAAAACCATCTGCCAGGAGGCCCTCAGCACAGCTGAGCTGACGCTGCTGCCGTGCTCTGAGTCCCCAGCACCCTGAGTTAAATGAACCTTTGTTCTTTATAGAGCATCTGCCTTGGCTGTTTCATTATGGTAACCAAAAGCTGACTAATACAGAGTTGTCTCTGTCACTTTCCCCTCACTGGAACAAAATACCTGACACTTGCACCATAAAGGAGGTGAAACTCATTTCTGCTCACATTTTTTAAAGGTTTCAGTCCATAGCACATGGGGTCCGGGCAGAAGCAGAATAGCGAAGGTTTGTATCATAGGAGCCAGGAAGCAGCGCCGGAAGGGAGGAGCCAGGGAGGGACACACTCTTCCGGCCCATGCCCCCAGCGACCGCCTCTTCTAGCCAGACCCCGCCTCTCAGCAGCGCGCTCAGCTGTAGCCCGGCATAGTCCAGTCACCCTGCAATTACCCCACCTTTGAAAGCGTGGGGCTTTGGGGAGACATCCATATATAAACCGTAACAAGGCAGCTCTTAAACGAGGTTCTTATGACTTGCTTCAGGGGAAAAAGGCAAGAGAAAGGTGAGAGTGACCTTTCGCTTCTCCTGGCCTTTCAAATACCAAGGTGCTATATTTTGGGTGCCATTTTGGATCCCATCCTTGTGTGGTCTCTGCACTTTTATGGGTGATGAACTCGGACTCAAGTCTATAAACAACTGGTAAGGGCATAAATGGACTTCAGAGGGGCAGTTTCTTCCTGAATATTTAGATAGTGGGTTGAGAGTATACATATCTCTCTCCCTCCTCCAAGATATAATAGAGTTCATTAGGTTCTCAAGTGGATCCATGACCCGTAAACAGTATACCCTCTGTTGTCAATAGTATAAATTTAATTACTGTATCAGACCAGAATGTTGGAGAATCGTTTGTGTTCCCCCCTAGTTTGGCCCAATGTTGCCATCCTTTGCGCAGAGGGGTTCACCTGGGGGGATTTTGCCCATAGGAGACATTGGGCAACGTCTACAGATGTTCCTGGTTGTCACATCTGAGCAGGAGGGGGCAGTGCTAATGTCACCTAATAGGTAGAATTCAGTGATGTAACTAAAAATCCTCCACACACGCCTTCCCACCGCAAAGGAGTATTGGCTCAATATATCAGTAATGCACAATTTAGTACAGCTATGGGAGAGAAAGAGTTACTTAGGCTCTGGGTTGGAGGAAGGATTCCTAGACAGAGGGAACAACCAGTGCAAAGGCCCTGGGGTGAGACAAAGTACAGCATTTGGTAGAAGCACTGGCAGGCCTAGTGGGAGTGCCCTGAGAGTGAGAAGATATGTGGTTTAAAAAGGCAAAGGGGGGTGGTTGGCAGGTGAAACCTACAGATGAGCTAGGAGGTAGAGGCAAAGGCTTTGAGCATTATGCTACAGGTGGAAAGTCAAAGGACTCCTGAAGCTCTAAGAAGGATGCGTTGGAGGGAAGGATGGATTCCAGGGAACAGGAGACTTTGAAGTTGTTTAGGGGAGAGCTGGTGATTGCTTGGGCTGCCGGAAGGGGAGTCAAAAGCTACCACTCACTCTGCTCTATTTGGAATACAGTAAGTGGAGCAGATTGCTGAGTTGGAGCCAGAGGAAGGGGAGAAAATTAAGACAGAGAGGAAAATGACTTCATTTTGGATACTGATGTTTAATTATCCATGATAATTCATTTTTCCATCCCAGTGAGCATTTGTCTGTCCATCCGTCCACCCACTCATCCACCCATCCACTCATCTCTTCATTTATGCACATGTCAATCCATCCACTCCACTCCATGTCAATCCATCCCACCACTAACACATACAGTGAGTAAACACCAACTCTATACAAAATCTGGGATAGAAATGATACTGGTAACGAATCGCAAAGATTGTTTTAGGATGTATGCCCACAGCAAACATCAGTGAGTTTATTCATTTATTTTTATTTATACTAGATTTGAGAAGTGGGTTGGTTTGGACCCCTGTAGATGCTTGTTTTCATAGATCACTTATAACTGAGGAGTTTAAATGAAATTGCGTCTTCCTTTTTCCCTTGCTTTGATTTATCTTTTTCTTTTCCCCTCCCACCTTGCATTCCTTCCTTTCTTTCTTTCCTCCCTCCCTCCTTCCTCCCTTCCTCTTCCCTTCCTCCTTCTTTCCTGTCTTCCTCCTTCTTCCCCTTATTCTTTTTCTCCTCCTCTTTCTGCTCCATTCTTTCTGCTCCTCCCCCTCCCTTCTCCTCCTCCTCTCCCCCTCCCCCTCCTCCTCATCCTCGGCCTCGGCCTCATCCTCCTCCTTCTCTCTCTCTCTCTCTCTCTCTCTGCCTCTCTCTGTCATAGGGAAGGAACGCAGGTTTTGTGCATGCTGGGCTCCATCACACCCTCAGCCTTTGGCATTTCTTTGTTAATATACTCTTAATATCAGCTGTGTTTTTGCAGTCTGTCTCATTTTCTCTTAGAATATAGCATGTGATAAATACAACAAATACAGATATACCATGGAGATATTGAAAGTTTGGTTCCAGTCTAGGATAATATAGTGAATATCATAATAAAACGAGTTCCACAGATTAATTTATAAGTGCATATAAAATTTATATTTCCACTCTATTTTAGTCTGAGTGTACAACAGCATTATCTCAGAAAACAACACATATGTTTTAATTAAAGATCACTGTATTGTAAAAAGTGCAAACAATCATCTGAGCTTTGGAAAAAGGGCACAGGTAGACTTGCTTGAAGGAGGGTTGGCACAAAATTCAAATTTAAAAAAAAATAGTGTCTGGGAAGCACAACAACACAAAGTATAAGAAAAAGAAGCATGCTTGTAAAGCTTAAAAGAGAGTGCTTTTGTGAGAAGCCACAGACGAATGGATGGTGGTAACATTCATTAAGCAGTACTGCGACAAACTCATAATGGTGGCTCTGGTTTTCACCGGAAGTCCTGGGAGGCGTGCTTCGTTACTTGCATCTTACAGATGAAGGAGTACAGATTCCGAGAGCTTAAAGCTCCTTCCCAGAGCCCTCCCAGTCAGAAGGTAGCAGGCTGTAGCATCATCCCGGCTAATCCCAACCTTGCTTGGGCACCTGTGCTGATCACTAGATTCCACAGAGAAACAGACCCCGCCTCTGTCCTCATGGAACCTTCCTCCATGGAGAATCAAGGACCGGTGTTTCCTTGTTCTAATCTAGAGCAATCATTTGCTAACATTTTGCTATTTATCCCATCTCTGGGGCCTTTGCCAAGCCTAAAGACTACCAGTCCTAGTGCTATCTAACAGAAATGCAATGCAAACCACACTTCTACTTTTAAATGTTCTTCTACTCATGTGAAACGAAGTAAGAAAATAAAAAGAAATGGGGCTTTTCCTAGGACATGCTATTTAACCCAATTTGACTAAAATATCATTCCAATACATGTCTTAGTCCATTCAGGCTACTATAACAAAAGTACCATAAACTGGGTTGCAAATAAAATAATAGAAGTGTATTTTTACAGTTCTAGAGACTAAAAGTCCAAGGTCAAGGTGATGGTGGATTGGCTGTCTGGTCAGGGATCATCCTGCTTCCAAAAGATCCCTCCTTGTCTTGCTGTGTCCTCGCATGGTGGTAAAGGAAAGCAAGTTCCCTAGCATCTTTGTATTTTTATTACTGGAGATTGAATCCAGGCCCCCAAGCATTCCGTGTAGGTAAGACCTGTGCCACTGAATAATGCCTATGCCCAGAGGAGTCTTCTGTCATTCCCGAGGGTTTCATTCTCATGACCTAATTACCTCCCCACGCTTTCTACCTCCAAATACTACCGCTTTGCGGACCAACGTCTCAGCATTTGAATTTTGGGGGAATACAAACATTGAGACGTAGCACATAACTGACATGCACCCTTTGCACAGGGCATTTATAATCACAGGTGTTTGTAATTTGCGCACTGTTTATGGAAAATTACCCTCTCTGAGGTATGTCTGTGGTTCTGAGTTTTCTGAATTACAGAAGAAGCAGTGCTGATCCTCTCCCCTCTCCCTCTACTGCCCAGGAGGAATTACTTACTCGGACACCAAAGCCTTGATAAGACTGGTTGCCGCCTCCAGAATCCCAGGTGAGCGTCATGTGCCCCCACCTCAGCCTTCTGCGGAGGGACTGTGCCCGGAAGTGCCCACCTCCCCTGGGAGACTCCCAGGGAAAGACTCACTCTTCAGAAGCAGGAACATGAGTGACTCCTCTGCAGATACCAGGAGGCAGCTGAACAACACAAAGCTGATCAGAAGGGCAGCAGCCAGCTCAGTCCCCTCAAGGTCACCTGAGACGCTGGAGGATCCCACGAGCTCCTGGAGTCCAGGTGCCAGAGGCCAAGGATGGGACCCAGGAGGCCCCAGCCCCTCAGGGCAGCCCGTTCCTCACGCCCAGCCACACCCTCCACACTCAGGACTGAGGCACTGGCCACACCCTCTCATGAGGACCAGACAGGGTAAGTGCTTGCCTTTTTAATTTGCCAGCTAGGCATCACTGTGGTCCTGTGACTGTTGTATTGTCTTTGGTTTTTGTGAAATTCAAATATTTTAAAATTTTGGTTTTCCTGGTTGATAAAATTGTATGAATTTGCTGTGCGCAAAATGGTTGGAAGCGCACTTGCGCATTACTTAGTGATGGGTGTGTGCTCTGGAAATACACCAGTAGGGGACTTTGTCGTTGTGTGAACATCGTAGTTGTGCTTACATAAATGTAGAGGGATAGTCAGTCACTTTATGTGGTCTTTTGATGTAACCCAGAAATGTGGTAATTTATGTTCGATATAGTTCTTGGAATTTTAGCAAGGGCAACTAACCAAGAGAAAGAAATAAAATGGATACAAACAGGAAAGGGAGAAGTGAAACTATCCCTATTTACACATCGTATGTCCCCTTACTTGTAAGTCCCTAAAAAATCCACTTTTAAACCTGATAAATTTAACAATGTAGGAAGATAAAAGAAAACAATGTACAAAAGTCAACATCTTTCCTGTATAATAATGAACAATACCACGCTTGAAGTTATACTACAAAGCCAAAGTGACAGAACAATGTGGGCTGCAAAAGAAAAACAAAGGCAAACTGAGACATGTACAACCGTGAAATAGAACAAAAGACACAGAAACAAACTTACACACCCATAGGTATCTAATTTTAAATACAGGGTCCAAAAGCATGCATTGTTTACACAGGAAAGAAGACAGCCTCTCCAACAAATGGTGTTGGGAAAACTGGATGGGGAAAATTGACACTAACTTCTTATCTTTCACCATGTGCTAAAATCAAATCCAAATGGATCAAAGACCACAATATAAAACCAAAAATGTTGCAACTGATGGAAGAAAACAGAAAAGAAAAACTTGCTATAATAAACACAGGTAAAAAGTTCCTCAATGGGACCACAAAAGCACAGGAAGTAAAAGCAAAAATATGCAAATGGGATTATATCAAATTAAAAAGCGTCTGTACAGCAAAGGAAACAATCAACTGAGTGTAGACAGCCTACAGAATGGGAGAAAATCTTTGCCAGTTTCCTATTCCAACAGAGGATTAATATCCAGAACACAAAACAAATCAAGAACAACAAAATGCCAAGTAACCTAATCAATAAATGTGCAAGCAAACTGATCAGACACTTCTCAAAAAAAAAAAAAAGGATACATGGCCAACAAGTAGATGCAAAAGAGCTGGGGATATAGCTCAGCAGCACCTTGCTTGGAAAGTAGATGAAAAGATATTCAATATCTTTAGCTGTGGGGAAAATTCAAATAGAAGATACACCGAAATTCCATCTTACTCCGGTCAGAATGGTATCATCAAGAATGCTAACGAACTAAATAAATACCAAAAACAATAAGTTCTGGTAAGGATGGGGGAGGCACTCTTCTACACTGCTGGTGGGAATGTTGACCTCTACAGTCATTATGGAAGTCAGTATGGAGGCTCCTCAAAAACTAAAAATAGAGGTACGATCTGATCCAGCTGTACCATCAGTATATTCCTGACAGAATTAAAGACAGCATACTATAGTAACAGCTGCATACGTGTGTTTACTGCAGCACAATTCACAATATTTAAACTGTGGAAACAACCTAAATGCGTACCAGTAGGTAAATGGATAAGGAAAATGCACCCTATGCATGGATTACTACACCATGGATTACTACATGGTCATAAAGCACAACAAAATCATATCTTTGCAGGAAAATAGATGGACCGGAAGACCATTGTTTTAAGTGCAATGAGCAAGACTCAGACTCAGAATATCAAATATTGAAGGCTGTCCCTCTTATGTGGAATCTTTAAAAAAAGAATGGAGGAAAAAGAGATGACAGGAAAGTAGGAAGGAAACTTAGAAAGGAGGAAGAGGCTTAGTAGCAGGAGGTGGAAGAGGCATAACACGGTACGGATAAAAATAATCAGAGTACGTTATACACATGTACAACTACACCAGAACAAAACTCACTTTTCTTTATAACTATTACGCACTAGCAAGTTTTTTAAGCCCAAATAAGAGATGTTGTAAAAACAAGACATATGAGGTGCCTCTGGTATCACACAATAGAATGACAGTAAGCTTGTTTTTAATATCTAGATATAGTCTATGTAAAAAAATGATAAAGAGTATACTACAGTAAAAATATAAACCAATAATATAGTTGCTTATTGCCATTGTCAGGTATTCCGTACAGTCCTGAGTCTATGTCGTGTACTTTTATACAGCCGGCAGTGGGGTAGGTTTATGTCAGCATAACCACCAGTAACTGAATGATATGTTAGGATGCCTACACAATCACTAGGTGATAGGAATCTTCGAGCTCCATTATAAGCTTTTGAGAACGCTGTTCCACTGTGGTGTATCTGTCTGCCCTTAACCAAAATATTAGGAGGCACATGACTATATATGCATTGTGGAGTGGCTAACTAGCTGATTAACACATGCACCACCTCACATAGTTATCATTTTTGTAGTGGGAACATTTCACATCCGCCCTCTGAGCATTTTTGCTTCATTCGTTGGTGTCTTAGTTATTTTCTTGTATTTTTTTTTTTTTTTCCGCTTGAACATGATACTTGACACTGACGACATAAAGCAGGACAGGCTGGTGTCGGCTCAAGGCTTCAGACCACGGCTGGCCGGCCCCAAGGCAAATATAGTACAGCGAGAAGATGTGGCAGAGGAAATGTTCAACCCATCGCAGCCAGGAAGCAGAGAGAGAAGCAGAGAAGGACCTTCCAGGTCCTGTCCCCAGTGCATGCATGGTTCCACTGATGAGAGTAGCGCCCCAAAACCCAGTCATCTTCCGAAGGCCCGCCTAGAAGCGCGTGAGACCTCTGGAGGACGTTCTCCATCGAAACAACAACGGGGACACTTCAGATCTAACTGCAACCGTTGGTTTGGCGGGTGTGGAAGCTGTGTCTGACACCAGCAGGAGCCAGATCGGTCCCGACTTTGCACTGCTCAGAGTCACACTGTGAACACAGGTTTTATAATAGCTGGCCCAGTAAAATACAATGACCCGAGGACACGAAGTGCAGGTCAGGCTGGACAGCTGAACCTGGGAGAGACGGTGGGAGCCAGGATTCTCTGTTAGTAACTGAAATTAAGTCTTGAGGAGAAAAACTTCACCAGCAAAGAGGGTGTGAGAGAGACGCACCAGCTTCGCAGATGTTTCTTCCTCTTCTGAATTTCCTTTCTTCCTTCATCCCCTCTTCCTCCTTCCCTCTCCTCTGCCTCCTCTACCCATTGCCCCGTCATCTCCTTTCTTTCTCTCTCTCCCTTTCTTCTTGCCCTCTGGTTTCTTCCCTTTCTTCTGCTTTGTTCTCTTCCTCCTTCGATTATTCTATCTTTTTATTTTTATTTTTCCTCCAGTACTGGGGATTGAACCTCAGGCCCTCACCTTGCACTCCATCCCCAGATCATTTTATTTTTTATTTTGAGGCTGGGGGCTCAGCACATTGTAAGTGGCCCAGACGGTGCTCAAACTGCAGCCTCCTGCGGGCGTGGACCACGATGCACAGCTCCTCCGATTATTTTTCAATATACTGCTGCTTGTTTCATGACTCTTTCCAGCTATAAGTAAAGTCCCTGTGATCTTTTTTTATCCAGAGCCCAAGCTAGGAATGTTTTTTACATGTTTAAAGGGCTGAGAGAAAATTACCATCAGCAACAATGAAAGAGGAACCTGTTCTAGAGCTCACATGGGCCATGAGATCTAACATACTCTGGCCTTTTACAGAAAAAGTTAGCCCGGGAACACAGTATAGACATTATGTTCCATTTTTTTTTTCCCACTGTTTATGATACTAGAGATGGGACGAGGGGCACCCTACCACTGCACCATACCCCGACCCTTGTTAAATTTTTAGATCATGTCTTTCTAAGCTGCCCGGGCTGGTCTTGAATCTGCAACCCTCCTGCCTCAGCCTCTCAAGTATCTGAGATTACTGGTATGCACCATCACCTGTGGCATCTTTTCAATTTTGTATGTGGCTACTGGAAAGTTTTAAATCCCAACCATGGCATCTGGGCTCCAGTGGAAGGGCCATACGAGAGGGTTTCCAGGGTCTGCCTCAGGGAGGCATGGGTTTCCTCTCAGCTCTCCCTCATTTCTGCTCTTCTGTGTCATCCTGTGAGTTTAGGTCAAGGTGAGGAGGACAGCAGTGTCTCTTACTGGTCCCCAGCTTCCGATGTCCTGGGTTTGAGTCTCAGCTCTCCTCAGCCTCAGCAGCTACCCCTGTAATGCGTAGCCCTAAGCGTATGTCGTGTCAAAGCTCAGAGCCAGCACTAACTCGGTGTCTGGCTCAGAGGCAGTGGTGGAAAGAGCAGGACCCTTTCAAAGCATTCCCAGGGACCCTCCGGGCACTACCTCCGGAAACGGAAAGTCTATTCCGTGCACATGGGCCTGGCCTTTTTGGGTTGGTGCCTCTGGAACATTTCCTCATGGCCTTTCTCAGCTGGCTCTGTGGACACTTGGGATTAGCAGGCCTTGGGGTGTTACCCGAGCTGGCTGGCACCCACATGCAACGCCCGCAGCTCTGTGAAGACCAGCAGGGCGTGATCCTCACAGGGCCCAGCGGGCTGCAGAAGGAGGTCTTTCTGAGAACTAGGAAATGCCACACGGTCCGCCAGGGCTTCGGAGTGCAAGCTGACCTCCAAGACAGCCCACAGGAGATGGCCTGGGTGTCAGTGCCAGACACTCGGCGGTGTGCCTGGTGCCAACTGCAACCCCTCCTTTATTTTCCAGCTCAGAGGATGAAGCAAACCTGGCTCGTCGGCACCAGCGTCCCTCCCTCGTTCACTCACTTGTTTGGCAAATATTCACCAAGCACCTGCTATATGGCAGCACACGGGCACAGCACAAAGACACACAGCTAGCACTGTAATGAGATCTCTGGCCTACTTGGGGGCAGAAAATCAGGATAAAGGCTGTGGAACTGGGTGAGCAAGGGGCTTGGGACACCTTCAGACAAGATGTTCAGGGCAGACTTCTCTTAGGAGATAAGATCTGAGGCCAGGATAGAATGTTGAGACGTTCTTGCAAGGGAAAAGCGTTTCCGGCAGTGGCGCTGTCCCTGCTGCTCAGAGCGCTTTGAGGAAGGTTAGAGTAACTGGTGCATTCGGATCGAGAAGAGAAACTGCACGCAAAGGCAGCGTGAGCTCACGTATGTGCAGAACATAAAGGAGAGAAACGCACAGAAGCTGAGAGCAGAACGGTAGATGCCAGATGCCCGCTGGAGGGAGGCCGGGGAGAGGGGTGACATTGGTGAAAGGTACAAAGTTTTAGTTAAACAGAAGGAATAAGTTGTAGTGGCCTATAGTATAACAAGAAAACCACACTTATAAGGTATTGTATATTTCAAAGTTGCTAAAGGAGATTTTTTTGATAACAATATTCTAGGACATCACTTTTACTTTTTAATTTAAAATGTTTTTAAGGTGTGTCTGCCGGGTGTGGTGGCACACGCCTGTAATCCCAGCACTCGGGAGGCTGAGGCAGGAGGATCGTTTTGAGTTCGAGACCAGCCTGGGCTACAAAGTGAGCTCAAGGCCAGCCTGAGCTGCACAGAGAGACCCTGTCTCAAAAAGACAAAAAAAAAAAAGTGTGTCATAAGCATATACCAACCCCCCACAGTGAATATAATCATTGTATCCTGCAAACATGTTTAATACAAATTTTTAAATATTTTTAAAAATTTTTAATTGGCACGTAGCCATTATATATAGTGGTGCGGTACAGTGTGACATCCCAGCATACACGCACACGGTGTGTAATGATGAGACTGGGGTCATGGCGTATCCCACCGCAAACATTTATCTGTGCTTTTGTTGGGAATGTTTACAATCTTCTCTAATAGTTATTTTATGAGAATAAACATTAAGCATCCTCAACATTAAAAAACTATTAAATAGGAGAGGTGGTGAGTCTGTTCATTAGCTTTAGCTAATCTGTCTCCAGTATACACATGCCTCAGACACCACATTGGATTTCACAGCCATATGCAATGCTTTGTATCAGTTTAAAGCTTTCTGTGGTGCTGAGGATGGAACCCAGGACCTTGCGCATACCAGGCAAGTGCTCTGCTCCTGAGCTACGCTGCCCCGGATCACCTTTTAAAGCTGCCCGTCGTAGCTTTCTTGGTTTCAGTGAGGCGTCTGAGTTTCAGTAAAGCAGGCGGGTGGTTCTAGATGTTATGTTGCCAATCTGCCACCAGTGGAAGAACAAAAAAAAGACCTCCAATGGGAAAAAAGGAAGAAGAGCTTATAGATCTAGCGATCAGAATTTGGACCAGTAGAAGGAAATTATCTTAATTAATCATGACAATCATGATGAATGACTTGAGCAAGGCGGTGAACCTCCTGTCGAGAGAGATACACAGACCAAATGACCATGTGAGCGAAGTTACAGCAGGGCTTTAAGACTCTGGAAAATATAAATTGTTTCACAGAGACAAGCTAAGGGGCAGGGAATCCAAAGGCCATCGGATTGTGATGGAGGGGCTATGGGGTCAGCCTAAGTGTGTGCAGAGAGATGACTGGGTAAGCAAAGTGTGATACACACACATACATACACGCACGTGTGCGTGTGAAGACACACATAGTGGACTATTACGCAGCCTTAAAAAAGGAAATCCAGTCATCTGCAGCAACACGGGTGAACATTATACTAAGCGATGTAAGCCAGGCACAGGGAGAAAAACTGTATGTTTCTGCTTAGATGTGGAATCTAAAGTAACCAAACACAGAGAAACAAAGAGTAGAACAGTGGCGAGACGGAGGCCATGGGCAAACGGTACAGTCTCAGGAATAAGATGAATCAGTGCTTGGTTCGCAAGTGCTCACATCCTGGGTGCCACTGGCCCACCCACCCACCTGACGGGGGTTGTCTCTTCCAGTCACCCCCGCACCCGCTCTCTGTAGCCCCTCCTGACCTGTCCCCAGGTGCAGGAGGGTCCATAGCTGTGGCAACACATGACTGCACATGTATGCATTCGAAAACACGATGTATTCCCTTAGCATTCCAGAGACCACGCTCCAAAAGTGGGTCTCGCGGGTGTAATCCCTGTACTCACTGTGTACCACCACGCCCAGCTTGCCTTTTCTGAACTCCAAAGGGTGTCCCTGTTCTTTCACCGTCACCCGCTTCCTTCATCTCTGCAGCCAGCTCTGTGGCATCTTCCGCTCTTTCTCTGACTCCGATCCTCCTGCCTGCCCCTTATAAAGACCCATGTGATGACCCTGGGCCAGGCCCCAGGGTACTGCGGGATCATCTCCTATCTCTGGCTCCCTGGCTTAATCCATCTACATGGTCTGCCCCATGTAGAAGTTCACAGGTGTTCACAGGTCCCAGGCTTGGGATGCGGACATCTATGGGGCAATTGTTCTGCTGACCTCACAGGGGCTCCCCACCTTTCCGACCTGCTCGTCTATCTTTCTAGACTCTCTGCAGGGCTCTCCCTCCCCTTGCGCGCTCCTTCTGCCCCAGCTGGCCCTAGCCTTCACACCCAGCTTGTCGCTCCGTCTGCCGGGTCGCCTCTGCCTTCTTTTGTCTGCTGGTGTTACTCACCTCTAGCCCTCAGTCCCCAAGTTTCACCGAGCCTTAAAAGCAGATAAATCTCACTGCTTGTGCATCCTGCCCACCTCGTCTTCTCCTCAGAGGCACCCACCCTATTCTTGATTTATTGCCTGTCTCCTCCCCGGGTGACCCTGAGCCCCCTAAGGGCAGGGGCGATGGCTTTTCTCCACTACGGCATCCTCAACCTGGCCCAGGGCAGCCACCAGCAGAGCTCCCACAGCTCGAACTGAGTCATTGCCCTTTGCCCCTCTTCCCCAACACAGCTTCTTTGCTGTATTTGCAGGATGCTTCAGTTTCCTGGGGTTGCTAAAAGTATCACAAGCTTGGTGGCGTCGGCAACAGCATTTACTCTTGCAGTTCTGGTGTTAACCAAGGTTGGCTTCTTTCAAAGCTCGTACGGGGGGCGTTCTACTCTGTTCCATTTCTGCTCGATGCTTTTCCTCTCCTGGGGGTTTGCTGGCTTTTTTTTTTTTTTTCTTAGAAAAGATTTTGCTGTGTAACCCAGGCTGGCCTCCAACTTGCCATCCTCATGCCTCAGCCTCCCAACTGCTGGGGTTGGCTTGTGAAAGTACCACCCCACCTCTGCTCTCACTAACGTGTGTCCTTCTCTCTGTATGTGTCTGTCTTTGTACCTCAATTTCCCATTTTAGGGTGGGATGTTGCTCAGTGGTAGAGCACTTGCATAGCATGCACAAGGTCCTGAGTTCAAGGCTCAGCGCCACGAAAACAAATGAATAAATGAATGAACGAATTTCCCTCTCTTTAAAAATAATATTCAGTTAGGATTCACTCTACTGACCTCATAAGTCTGAGAGGTACTGAGGGTTACAACTTCAACATCTTTTGGGGGAAGGACATAAATTTAACCCATAACACAGGGCATCTGTCGTCAGAGTCACCTACACTTGAAACCTCAATCTTCTTTGCCAGTAGTGTTTATAGACTTCAGTACATATGGATAGAAGCCCTGATTAGGTAGAATGGGACATTGAGCTGAGAGCTGAAGATGACAAATCCTATTGGACATCTTCCTCCTGCTTTGAGACTAGCAAGGAGGATAGAACCGATGCACCCCTGTCTCCCAGGCTATATCACTGGGAGAGAATGAAAACTAACTGATTTGGTGATTGCAAGTAACTGCAGAGAAAGATTTCATCAGCCTTGTCTTCCTCTTGATTTCTACTCTCTCTGGAAGTCTTCATTAGAGGGGTTGCAGAAGATGCCTCACTCACACACGCTTGCAGAGAAGCTGCTGCGTGCCCCCCGCGTGGTCATCCACCGCTCTGCCACACGGGGACTGGGATGTCTCATTTAATCCTCACACAACATTGCAACGCAGGAGCAGCCATCGCCTGCTGGAGATGTGCAAAATCGGAGGTTCTAGTCCGAGGTTGTGCACCTGGGAAGTGGTGGAGCGGTGACTGGTACCAGCTCTGCCTGCTTCCGGAGGTGGTACCCATGACGTCTTCTCCATAAATAACCACCCTAAGATGACAGGAGAGAAGGCAGCTCAGAGGAGGGAAGGGCACAGCCAGGTGAGAGGATGAGCTGGGATTTGAACTCAAGTGGCTCTGAGCCCGAAGCCGTGTAGTTTTCTTTTTCTTTTTTTTGAGAACAAGAATCTTGTAGCATACACAAACTGTAGCATACACAAACTGTAGCATACACAAACTGTAGCATACACAAACACCAAGCACGCTGTTCCAGGCGCTTCACCCAACATCTCAGCGGTTCAAGAGTGCAAGGAAGTTGGGTTTGCAGTGAACTTCATATACTACAACCTGGGCTCTACATTCACATTTTGCCAAAATTGTTTTATCAGACTCTGTCTGTCCGTCAGCCCATCCATCCATCCATCCATCCATCCATCCATCCATCCATCCATTTATCCATCTGTCTCTTTTTCCACTGTATCTAATCATTCTTATGCATTCCAAGGACATTGCATTTATCACTAACATCCCTCCAAATGGCTTATCAAACAGAGTTCGGTATTCATGTATAGACTTTTGCCTTTTGAGATAAAATTTCAATTCAACGAAATGCACAGACTTCCAGGGTAGATTTGCTACACTGGGACAAATGCATGCATCTGTGCAACTGAAACCCCTGCAGAGATAGAGAACATCAACATCAGAGATAGAGAACATCACCAGCATCAACATCAGCATCACATGTCCAAGGCACAGAACATGACCTCCACTTCTTCCTTCTGTCGAAGGTGTGATTTATACTCAGTACACTCCACAAATCCTAAGTGTACAGCTCATTTCATTAACTTTTGTGAAAGCCGTAAGATGCACTGCACCTGAGGTCATGGTCCGAGGCTGTGCACCAGCTGTCCTGGGGATTGACCTCCAGGCCTCTGCACTGGGCTACATCTCCAACGCTTCCTTTTTATTGTTGTTATTGATTATTGTTGTTGTTGTTTATGATTATTTATTATTATTATCATCATTATTATTATTACTATTATTAGATAGTCTTGCAAAGCTGTGCGGATGGGCTTCAGCTTGTAATCCCCCCATCTCAGACGCCCAGAGAGGTGGGATTCCACATGTACATCACCATAAGCTTTAACCGCTTTTTGATACTGATAGAATGATTTTGCTCCCTGGGAGCATCAGCATTTGGGTTGTATCTCTAAGGAATAGGGTAAGACATTTGCTGTCCTAGGGGTAGAAGCCAGGAAAGCTCCCCTACACAGTCTGTGGCTCAGGACAGCCCTCTCTTCCCCATAGCAAAGAACACACCAGGCTGAAGTGCCGACAGGGCCAAGACAGGGACACCCTGATATCAAGAGACATCTAATCCTCCACCCTTCGGTGCTCCGGAATTACCCAGAAGTGCCTAGATTTGAGACTGAGTAGAGTGGGTCCATTAGAGTTCTGCATGCCGTACCTGTAAAGAATCACGTGCCATGATCAGGAGGAGGAGGCGGTGGCCCCAAAGGGGACCAGAAGCGCTCAAGCGGCAGAATTATACCTGCTCCTGTCATCTGTCTTGTTCATCCCTTAATCCTCCAGGCTTGGCGACCGGAGAGTGGTCACTACACGAGTGAGTCGGTTGTCTTTTTTTTTCTCTGCATTTCTTTGCACCTCTCTCATGAATACCAGAGGTTCCTGTCAGGAACCAGGCTGCACAGCAGGAGGTGAGCGGCAGACTAGCAAAGTTCATCTGTATTCACAGCCGCTGCCCATGCTCCCTTACCCTGAGTGACACCTGCTGTTACGTCTGAGCCCACTAATTCTCTCAGGAGTCTGCACCCCACTGCAAGCTGCATCTGTGAGGGATCAAGGTTGAACCTCCCTTAACCTCTATCCCCCTGCTACCACGCCTACCTCCTCCACCCCCACCCTTTCCTGAAAAACCGCCTTCCACAAAACCTGTCCCTAGTGCCAAAAACTTTTGGATCACGGTCCCGCACAGAATTCATCAATGAAGCGTGCAAGGGATGAGCACACACGCGTGACCCTGAGCCTAGCACTTTCACGGAAGAAGTTACGAGGGGTTCTGCAAATGGGGAGGGGAGTTGCACGTTCAGTCCAAGGGCTGCAGTGGAGGCCTGGGAGTCAAAGCCTTCAGGCGAGAGGAGGGAGGGCTGTCCTGGCGTGGGAACAGCCTGAGCAGAGGCCTGGGGCTGAGGCCTTAGGTTCTGCATTAGGCACCTGGGAGCCTCAGAACAGAGTGATCCTGAGGCAGTGAGAAGGGTGAGGAGACGCTGAAGAATTCGGACAGGGTGGGGTTAGGTTCTGCATTTTTAAAAGGTCACTCTGTTGGCAGGGTGGATGGGAACTCACAGAGGGTGGAGCAGTCTTAAGTGATAGAAAACACTTAAAGAAACTGTTCCAGAAAATCAGAGCAGAGACAGCAGGAGGGCGTGAACTCAGGCGGTACTGGGCAGAGTCAAGAATTACTTAGAAGGTTCTGGAAAGGAAGGATGCAAGATGGCAGTTTACTGACCATGCCCAGGAAGGCTGGGTTCTCTAGGCTGTTCTACCCACCATTGTAGCTATATTTTAAAAGGGGGAGAGGGGGCTCCCTTCTTGACCTCATCAAGGAAATCCTAAAACTTTAAAAATGATTCTTTCATTTAACAGATACTTTTGTTGTTTTGTGATAGCATCTCACTAGGCTGCCCAGGCTGACCTCCAACTTGCAGCCCTCCTGCCTCAGCCTCCAGTGTAACTAGAATTACAGGCATACGCAGCCATGCCTGGTTTATTAAAATATATATATAACTGAGAAGCTATTGTGTGCTACATGGGGAGAGATAGCCGTGAATAAGATGCGGAGCCCCTACACACCATGGGCAATAAAGTAAACACATGAATAATAAAATAATTCAATGTTTATAAATTCACTGGGGAGAATAAAGAGGATGAAGAGGTGCTGAGTGGCAGAGATGACAGGGCATTTTGGAGAATGGTCAAGGCAGACCTTTCTGGACAGGTGACATCTGAGAGGAGATCAAGGGGTGGAAGGAGCCAATTGTATGGAAATTCAGTCTGAGGATATGTCACATGCAAAGGCCCTGAGGTGACAGACGCCACATGAGCAGGCAGGAGGTCAGTGTGCTACAGCAGAGAGAGACAACAAGGAGAAAAAGCCACGAAGTGGCTGGAGCTAGAGCCCAGGGCTACAGAAATCACAGTAAAGAATGCAGAGTGTACACCCATTGCTGTGTTAAGCCATTAGGGGGTTTCAAAGGTGAATTTAGAGTATGGTTTGCAGCGGGGAGAGAAAGGAAGCATCTACAGGGTGTTTTCATTATTCACGTGAAAAATATTATTCAGACAAGCCTGGCATAATTTTCAGTGTTAACTTTAACAAAACTCTTTGTTGAAGTAAAGACACACTCAGGAAACTGCCCAGGACGTGCTAATCAGCTTGCATCTCTGTGACCGAGTCCTTGAGAGAACCAGCTGTAAAGGAAGAGTTATGGTCTGGAGATTTCAGTCCAGGGTTGCTTGGCCTTGTTGCTTTCGACCTCTGCTGGCAGAGTACACCGTGGCGGGAGAGAGTGGTGGGGCCTGTTCACTTCCAGCTGACCAGGAAGCAAAGCAAAGAAGAAGGGGGTGGGGTCCCACTCTCCCCTTCAAGGGGGGACCCCAAGGACCTGAGCGGCTACCCTGAGGCCCCACCTCCTAACAGTTCCACCATCTGCCAAGGGTGCCTCCGGCTGAAGCCCTGTCCCTGCTGGGGTGTGAGAGATCCCTGATGAAAGGAGTCCACTTCACCCTTTTGTAGAATGAGTCCACAAGTTCCCTGACTTTTGTCACAGAAACAGAATTTTCAGCACGTCATTGAGACAGGAGAAGGGTTTATTAGGCAGAGATTTTGGGATACACGCGCAAGTGAAGTACGAGTGCTCAGAGAGAATAAGACACATCATGAGCAGGAGCCGGGTATACTTAGGGGGTCTTGGGGCGTCTTCAAGATGGGTGATACGGGATGTGTGACCCTACTGTCTGTCAGGTCACCATCTGCCGGACTATGTGAGAGTGCAAGCCATCTCTATGCTCTTGAAGGTGAGATCTGTTGCCCGCTCATATAGCTAATTTCCGGAAGGTGGAAGAAATGTAATTTACAGGTCAAAAGGACAGATCTGGAGCCCAGTTTACAGGCTTATTGTGTCTTTAAGAGCTTTATGAATTTTTTGAGTTTCCTGGAAGGGGAAAAAAAGCTTGAATACCTTTTGGGTCCTTGCAGTTTTTCTTTTGTTTTTTGTTTTTGTTTTTGTTTTTTTTGGTTTTTCTCCGGTACCGGGAACCGAACTCACAACCTTGCACTTGCCAGGCAGGCGCTTTGCCGCTGAGCTAAATCCCCAGCCCCCTTGCAGTTTTTCTTAAAAGTACAATTCTAAAATCTGATTTTCTGGTCTCCTTTCTGCCTACTTTTTAAAAAATTATTTCTTCTATCCTACCTCAGGCCTTTGGGGGACGGAAACCACAGCAGTGTGTATAACCTCCCAACGCAGGGCACAGGACACCCTGCGCCTTCTCTGGATCAGGGTTTCTCTGCCTCTGCACCACTCGCTGAGGGCCTGGTGTCTTTATTTAGGGCGGGTCAAGTGCATTGCAGGGTGTGAAGACCTTTACTTTGGCCTTCACCCCCTAAATGGCAGCAGTGTCCCTCAACTCAGTTGTGACAGACAAAAATATCTCCAAACATTGCCACACACTCCCAGGTTGGGGGCATGATTGTGCTCCCTTGAGAACTGCTGTTGAGTGAAATTTCCTTCATAATCCAAACCTCTTTCCAGAAGGTGTCTCCAGGCATTCTTTGGATTTCCTTTTCCTTCTATTACTCTCACCTTCCCTTGAACATATATAATGCAAACACTTTGTGTCCATGTTCACAATTTTGGGTGACATATAATTTTTTGGGGGCGTGGGGCACCAAGATGTATTCCCATCCCAGCCCTTTAAAATTTTATTTTGAGATAAGGTCTCTGTATGTTCCCTAGGCTGAGCTTGAACTTGAAATCCACCCGCTTCAGCCTCCCAAAGTGCTGGGATGATAGGCCTGCACCACCGTGCATGGCTCATCGGTTCTGTGTGACTCAGTTTCCTCCTCTGTAAAATGGGTTGGTGATTGCAACACACTGCACAGTTACCTTGGTCAATCCGTGAGTCATTAAGTTCTAAGAAGGGTGTAGCCTAAAGAAAACACTGAATAAATGCCATTTGTTGGTGCTAGAATTTAAGGTCACTGCCCTTAGCCCTGGGCACCCTCTTCCTTGTTTCCCTCATGCACTGCATTCAGTAAACACTATTTCTGTTGTTATTACCGTTGCTGTGGGGATTTGAACCCGGCCACCCACAGCTCTCCTGCCATTTCCTCTCCACACCTTTTCCCAGTACCTGGCTCCACCCACTCTTGCTTCTTCCCTTTTTTTTTTTTTCTCCTACTGTTCATGTTTTATTTTCTAAAAACATTTCACTAGTACCTGTTTGCAGTGATAATAACAAAGGCCCTGAGGTAACAGACGCCGCACGAGCAGGCAGGAGGTCTGTGGGAATGTGCGCATGTGGACAGAACGCATCTTAATGCTTCCTCTTCCCCTCCCCCTCCCATCCTTCCTGCTCCCTCCAATGCTTGTTCCCCTTGCCATCGCAAAAGCTCTCTTTCCACTTTTCCCTTCAATCCTGTCTTTATTTCAGCCTTCTCCCTTCCCTCTCCCACCCACTTTCCTGCGCTCTCCTCCGTGCAGAGGGCCTCTTCCCAGCAGCTTCTCTGAGCCTCCGCTACCCGCACCTCGTCTGCAGTGCTCACAGCGGGGCTTCCTCCCTCATCCTTGCACACCTGCTTCTTTTGCTTGCTCGGTACAACCGTGTGGGTTTGACAACACTTTCTGGCTTTGCTGCTGGCTTCCCTTCCTCCTTCTGCCCAGGCAGTGCCTGTGGTCCTCTGTGTGTCTTGCGCCCAGCCGGATCTCTCTTGATGCCATCGGGTGTGCCAAGCTGGCCGCAGCCCTACATGCTGGGCACAGCAGGAGTCAGAGGTTCCCTTGCCCCTGTGTTGCTCTTGCTGTCCTGTGTATGCACCCTCAGGACAGGCGGGCCTCCAGAGGGGGCATCCAAAACCCTGTCCTCACCCTTCCCCGTGCCCGGTGGCTCTGCAGACAGCGCTAAACACCACCAAAGGCAGAGAGAGAACTGCGGATCCCACCATCATTCGGGGCAGGAACTGCCCCTTTGGGAAGACAGCAGAGACAAGCAGCGGGCGACGTGGCGCGAGTCCTCAGACCCCCACACCAGGGCTGTGCAGGGGCAGCCCCATCCTACCCGCAGGTACCAGTCTCCTAGTAGCCACATTAAAAGAGTACAAAGATGCTGATAAATCAACAATACACTATATTTCACCCAGTACAGACAGTCCCCGAGGCAGGACGGGTCAACTTAATGGCTTCCATTTCATGAGGGTGCAAAAGCGATGCGCGCTCAGCAGAAACTGTATTTTGAATCGTGCCTTTTAAAAATTGCTATACGTTTGTGATACAGCATAAGCACATTCGTCATGGGGAGTTGGTGCCTATACATACTGCGTTTTGATCCTTCTCACCTTCCGTTCTCCTGCCCTCCCTCCCATCTTCCCCCATCCCCACCCTCTTCCCGTTTTCACAAAGTCTCTCTCCTTGTTTCCTATGAGCTGTCTTTTATTTTGCTCTTTAAATTACTTATGCTTCGGGTTTCTCGTAGAGGGAAGCCACCCGATCCATACGTAACCTTCTGCGTCTGACTGATTTCGCTTAGCACTGTGGGACGGGGTGCACCTTTCAGATCTTCGCCCAGGTTAGTGCTGAAGCTTGCTCGTGGCGCTGGGCAGGGCCAGCTGGGGGCAAAGCAATCACTACTCACTAAATCACTCAGCTAGCTGCCCGGGCTGGATTCGAACTTGCAGCTCTCCTCCCTCAGCCTCTCAAAGTGCTATCATACTATGTTTCCTAAACCTGGTGCACATTTAAAGTTTATGGCATATCTCAATTCAGATGCTAAATTTTTAACTAAATACTCGATCTGTTTTTAGACTTAAGGGTTGAAAAAGTACATTCACACACCCGAGTGTGTGTGGAACTGGTTGTTCCCTAGTGTGGGCATAAGCTCCCTACTAAATGAATCGAGGGTCAGTTTTTAAAGTAAGATTAAACAAAATAAACAATTCAGTTCCTCAGTGACGCTAGCTGTATCCCAGGCGCCCAGCAGACAGCGCAGCTACAAAACATAAGCATAAAACCTCCCGTTGTACAACTCTGCTTTAGACCAGGATTTCTCTTTCTCTTTTTTCCACGTCTTTTTTATTAATGCATACTGGTAATAAAGATTAATGCATTTCACTTTGGCTGATTTGTACAGAATACAACATACTTTAATCATTTCTCCCCTCCGGCCCCACCTTTCCACCTAGGCTGGGTAATAGACAGGGGCAATGTGATGAAAATGCATTATATACACTGAACCCAAAAGAAAAATGAGAACAGACCAGGCGTTCTCAACTGGGTCACTGTTGGCATGCACAGTGGGTAATTCGTTGCCATGGCTTGTAGGATGTGAATCCACAGCCCTGGGCCCCACGTGCTGGACACTGCTAGGAAAAACCTCTTGCTTTTTCCATCACCAAATGATCTCAGAAACTGTTGGATGTCCCGTGGGGAAGACGTCACCCCTGGGGGAGAAATCTTGTTCTAACTGAAGCTGAATTCAAATCTCATCCTATTTTGTTCCCCTGAGTGACCCCGGGGGAGCCCTGGTTCTCAGCTTTCTCATCTGTCCAGCGGAGCCATTAGTAGCAAAGGCACTGGGGCGATTGTGCAGCTCGGTGCTACAGCCCTTACGCAGCAGGTGCAAGCCTTGGATCCCATTACCAGCACCTCACTGCCCTCTGAAAAGCAACTGTCCCGTAGAGGTGCTGTGAGGGGAAATCCCTGCTTGGTGATGACTAGAAACCATACCCCATTTGTCGTAGCTGCTCAATACACAGTTGCTGTGATTACCTATCATGAACCTAAACCCATCGGTCCTGCCCTCCCTGCCCCCAGGACCTTGTCAGGACAGGGCGGCTCCTGGACCTGAGGTTTTATGGACTGATGGTGCTGTGGGTGCTTGCTCGCTATTGCATTCCGGGGGAAAGAAGAGTTCACCCGCTTCAGCCAGACAAGTATTGGCTGGGGTTCCTTGGGTCTGGAGCCAGGGTCCAGCTCAGTTACTAACCTTGAAAGTCCTGGCACTTTTGGGGGTGCACCTAGCTTTCCCATCTGGAAGTGCAGGAGAAGTAGTTGAATACAGCAATCACGGTGAGGGCCCCTAGGCTTGGCTTCTGCTTCTCTGAGATTGTTTTTCTTCAGGAGGGGCAGTGCTTTGGTAGAGAACAGGGCAGGAGCCAGGCTGAATTTCCACTTTTCTACTCTCCTTTCTGCTACCTGCAACTGCTGTCTTCTCTCTGAAAACCTCCCTTCTGCACTACCCAGCTCCCCGGGCCCAGCTGACTCCAGCGTATCTTGGTGGAAAGGCCACCCTCCTCCCCGCAGAAGCCTTCCCTGATCTCCTGCCTCCTCCTCTCAAATCTGATGTCTCCCACTGACCTCCGGGTTTCAGCTGTGTCACCTGTACTTGTTCACTGGTCCATCTCACTCATGCGGGGGCTGCGGGCTCGGAATGCCCAGCGGCTCAAGGTGGGTCTGATAGGTGAGGGGCCAGCAGAGAAAACAGGAAGTGAACAGGAAACTGCAGACGAGCGTGCTGAGGTGGGGTGGAGGCTGACGGTAGGCTTGCTCTGGCCACAGCTTCGTGGAGTCTGGCTCCCAGTACAAGGCTGAAGGGAGGCGGAGGCTGCCACCTTCATGCTGGGTGTCAGTGCACGCCTCCCCCCACCAGGCTGTTGGAGGCCGGAGCGGCGGGGGTCCCCTGAGGGCCAGGCACTGGGGCAATGTGGGGGCCATTGGAACCATGGTTCTTTTTTTTTTAAATTTTAATTATAGGGGAGTGAAAACATCTTAACAAATACACATACATTTAGAAAATAACACACAAAAAAATACAAGCAATACAGAATTTCAGACAAGATGATAGGAACTTAACAATGGTTATTGTATTACATATTGGAATCTTCAAACTGGATACTCAGATAAACAAACAGACATGTAAGATTGATCAAACACTTAAAATTCATCAAACATTAACTGTTCCTTTCAATAGAGCAATAGAAGACAGTAGTACAACTATGTTAGCTGTCCTGTGTATACATATATACATAATTTCCCCCCCTTCTTTCTTTTCTCTTTGCCCTCACCCCAGTTGTTTTTCTAAGACCATGGTCCTTAAGAAAGCTCATCCACTGGGTGGGAATAGAGCCTATTTCTGTGGCTGCTGTTTTAGTTTCTTTTACTTTGTTAGGCTTTTATTTTTATTGGTGCATATTTGCAGTACCTAATGGTTACCTCCTCATGGGGGGTTAGTACCTCTATCCCTCACATCTTAATTTGTTTTCATTCCCTCCCCCTCCATCCCGTGGCCCCCTTCACTCTTCCGAAAGGTCTATCTCCCTGCCTCCTATTATCTGTCTTGCACTTTGCTCTTTGTTTATACTTTGAGTTTCTCCTGCAAGAGAAATCATGTGTATGTAAGCTTGTGTGCCTGATTTATTTCAATTAACATATGTATCCATTTTTTTTTTTTTAACAAGTGACTCGAGAGTAGCTTTCTTTATGGCAGAGTAGTTGTTTAAATAGCTCAGGTGTTTGGATAATCAAAGATGAGGGAGGTTGTAAGGCTCACAAAGAGGAGACGCAATCCCAAAACCTTTCCTGCACACCGTACCAGCCCTTTGCAGCCCTCTCTTCTCCTGGCCAGAGCAGGTGAATGGCTTAGCTGGGTAACAAAGGACTCCAGCCCCCATGGTGGCCATGGGGGTGGCTCATGGTGCGAGGCAGGGAAGGGCTTCTGAAGCTCGTGATAAGCTAAGCCCGCAGTGGCTTCCCTAGCATCCAGGCAGCTCCCTGTGAGAACGCAGACTCCCCTGCACTCCTGCACATACCAAAACCCTGCAGAGGCAGCTGCGCCTCCCCCAGAGTGCTGGTAGTGCCAGCCTCTGAGCAGGAGGGTGTCAGGTAGAACCCCGGTACTTTAAAGAAAGGGATAAACTTGTGCTTAGGGTCGCTACATCCTTCTCCTGGCCTGGAGAGACCTGGACGGGCGGCGATCTTTTGGTTTGGCGCCAGGCTCCGGACTCAGGCTGTGTCTAGGGTTGGGGTTCCTTCAGGTCCCTGGTCGCGGAGGGTACTGGCGGAAAAGTATTAGTCACTGTGCAGGCTCTGAATAATGCCAGCTGACCTTTGCCAGAGGTGGCACCCACCGCTTCCCCCAGGGCAAGCCCTGCCCTCCCTGAGAAACTCTGCAAGGTGTGTCCTCGCCACCCTCCCCAAAGCCGGGCCAGGCTAGGCTGAGTTCAGTCTCTCAGGCTCCCTCAGCGGGTAAGGAGCAGAGCCCAGCCGGGCAGGAGGATGGGCTGCAAGGGCCCTGCCCATCCGGAGCACTGGCACAGGCACCTGCTGGCTCTGCTTGCTAGCCTTCTCCTCTTCACCTACAGGGCAGGTAAGCTGGGCTGGGCTAGGCTGGGCTGGGCCAGACTCCTGGAGGAGAGGGGCAGGTAGCACAGGTGTCTAGGGCTTCCCCAGGCCCTCGGGAGAGACAGCCATCAGGTCTGCTGTGGCTCTGGGGGCAGAAGCATTATTCAGGGCTGGCCCGAGGAAGCTGCATTTGCATTTCCTGGGCTGACTTGGACAAGTTCACAAAGCCACTGTGTGGGGAAGTAAATATCCGGCAGGATCTGTGCAGAGACGGCCGGGCGTCCCTCGCTGCAGTAGCTCACACACACCCTCGTTCCCTGGGGGGTTTGCTGCCACCTTCACTTCCTGTGCTTAGCTCTCCGGGAGACAGACGCAAGCCAGGGTCCCAGGTTTCCAGGAGCGGCTGTCTGGTGGGCAACGCAGTTGGGGTTCAGCGCTGAGTGGGGGCTGTGCTGACTTAGAGACACGGGGGGGGGGGTGCGTAAGCTTTAGGGCAGCGGCAGAGTTTTATGCGGAGTTAGAAGTTTGCAGGCACCGTTCGTGGACGAAGGGGAAAGGCATTCCCAGCAGGCAGGACTGGGTGCGCAAAGGCCAGGAGGCAGGGACCGCCAGGTGCGTGCGGGTGGTTTCCGGCAGTTCGGGCGCATTTGGGCTGGGCAGTGCGAGGTGGAGACTGGCATGTTCTCGCGTTCGGAGAGGGCTTTCTAAGTCGGCATCAGATTGGGCCTCGCTGTTCAGAAAGAGCCCCCTCCTCAGGGAAGGGCTTGACTGTGTGCGCATTATGGGCGCGCATGTGGGAGAGGGAGCCTCAGACTCTCTGTTCCACAGCGAGAAGTCCGTGGGCCTCCAGGTCTGGACCCAGGGCTCCCCAAGCCCACTGGCCGTTTTCCTCTGGCTGCTTCCTTGGAAATTGCAGCTTTTCTGCCAGACACCTCCAGTGTCCACGGTAAACTGAAACTGGAGGAAGGGCTCACCCACAACTGCCCAGGTGCTCAGGTATCTGCTCGTTTGTTCCTCAGAGGAGAACAGATCCCTGCTTGCTCAGCCGGGACATAAAAGCAAGTGGTCAGGAACACGAACGGGAGGGAAGGGAGGCCTAGCCACCTTCCCATCCCGAGAGAAGCGGAAGCTGGGCTCCGGGACTCTGGCAGTTGCCTCATCCACCCTGCAGTCCCCGCAGGCCCGGCTGAAGTCTGTGGAGCAGGTGGGGAAAGCGCCCCGGCCCCCCAGTCCTGAGTCACCCAAGCCCTGTCAGGCAGAGAGCGCTGCAGTTGGAGGAGGTCGTTGGGAGGCACCCACAAAGTCCTGAATGGTGGGCGGGCCTTACAGGACAACCCCACCGCCTCCATGGGGCGTGGGCGTGGCCCCCGAGTCGCCCCCACACCGCTCAGGGAGGCTGTTTCACTGCTTTTGTCCCCACGCTCGCCGCCGAGGTTTGACGCTGGGGACTGTAGAGTCTGGGTAGCCCTGCTTCTGTCCCCAAGTAGCACTTGCTGCCCGGCGTATGGACCGCTCTCCCTCCTCTCCCTGTCTGCGTCTGGGGTTTCCACAGGAGTTCCCTGCAATCAGACCACACCCCAAGAGGACTATTTTATCTTATTATTTTATTTTATTTTATTTTACTTTCTTTTATTTTACTTGGTGATACTAGCAATTGAACCCAGGGCTCTTGCACTGAGCTGCATCCCCAGCCCTTTTTCACTTTTGAGACAGAGTCTCGCTAAGTTGCCAAAGGCTGAGCTCCAAATTTTTGTCTTCCTGCTTCAGCCTCCCAAAGTGCTGGGATTACAGGTGTGCACCGTCACACCTGGCTCCACCAGCACCCTTGAGGTAGACTCCTTAACACCCCGAGCAGGAGTCTGAATTTGCTGCTGACAAACTGTGTGTCCTTGGGCCAGATACATAACCTCTCTGAGTTTCCATCTCCCCAAAGAATTTTGAAGAAATATTCCAGAGTCGGGGAAGTTCATCTCCCACCCCTCCCCCTCCCCCTCCCCCTCTCCCTCTCCCTCTCCTCCCTCTCCCTCTCCTCCTTGGGTTGCATCCATCCTCCGCCCTTCTCTCATCCTGCACTCTTTCTCACCTTGCCCCATGGCTGAGCTACTCCAAACCCCAAAGGACCCCATAGTCATAATTTTGAATCCTCCACCTGCATTACGTGCATTTTCTAGATACCTGCATAGTGGATGAGCTTGGGGGAGGCATCATAACCTCCCACTTTACAGAAGAAAGAATAGGGGTTCAAAGCCTTTCATTAAAGTCACACAGCAAGGATTTGAACTCAGTTTCTTGATGATTCCTAAGCCCATGCCTTTCTCCCTTGCCTCAGAAGAGACTGGAGTTGATGAAGAGGAGGCAGCCTCCTCTCCTGCCTATTTCTGGGGTGCATGAGTTCCTCCTGAGGAGATGAGTAGTTCTCTGTGCTTCCCCCGGTGATGTCCCCAGAGGTCATGAAAGAACAGCACAGCAGTACCCTTGTCTACGGTTTTGTTTTCCATAAGTTCAGTTCCTCGGGGCCCACTAAGAGCCGAAAAAGTTTAATGGAAAATTTCAGAAATTAACAATTCATAAGTTTTAAATTGCATGCTGTTCTAAGCAGCATGATGAAATCTCACCCCCCCCCATTCTATCCCACCCAAAACATAAACCTTCCCCTTATCCAGCCATCCACACACTGTCTGGCCATTAGTCACTTAGCAGCCAGAATTGTCAAGCTCTGGAAACTACTTAAATGTCTTTCAACAGGAGAATAAAAAAAAGACCATATATAAGTATAGGATGGAATATTATTCAAGCAACAAAAAGGAACAAATTATGTACTGAAAGTATGTACAAACAAAAAGGAAGGGAATCAACAGACAGATGGAGAGGGAAGTGGGGAAGGGAAATAGGATGGAAGAAAAGAATTAAGATGTGTTCTACACTGTCCCAACCCCCCACGGGAACGTAAACATTAGGTACTACACACATGCACTAAAACAATGTTAGGAAGGCATTTCAAACACAGAGTGAAAGAAATCAGGGTCCAGTAGTTACAAAGTCTTGGTTAGCAGATTGTTATTCTATTCCATTATTAGTTAGTGTTAATCTTTTTACTGTGTCTAATTCAAAAATTACACTTCAAAATAGGAATGTGTGAGGGGAGCACTGTATGTGTAGGACTCAGTATTATCTTCGCTGTCAGGCACCCCCAGGGGTCTTGGAATCTATCCCCTGAGCAGAGAGGGGCTGCCTTTGAGGTTGAGCTGTCCTTCGCCGAACCTGTACTGCGTCGCTAAACAGTGGTCCTGCCCCAGCCCAGACCTGACCAAAGGGATCTGAGGTCCGGGAGGTAGACCACCAAGCGAACAGGCATTGGTGAGAGCTGGGACTTTCTGTGCTCAAGGGAGTTGCTAGGAGCTGAGAAGTGAAATCAGGAGTCGGATCTCTCCCAGTCAAAATTTCAGCTTGTCTTTCACCACTGTGGACTCTTCTGTCAAAGTGGAAGCGTTTATTCAGTATTTTCTCTGACCCTCCAGAAGCAGAGTTACCTTTATTCTAGTTGCTGGGTGGTAAAAGAAGGGGATGGGTCCAGAAAGAGCTGTCCTGGTCACTCTTCATGATGACCCTGTCCTTCCGGTCACTTGTGCCTCTTGGCTACACCCAGGTGGGCAGCTTGAGAGGTGAACGAGCTTCTTTCTACCTCTCAGCGACCTTATAAGGGGCCCAAAGGCTGGGCACGCTGACTCATCCAGGAGCACGCACACATTAAATGTAGACTCAGCGGTCCGGATGACTGTCCACATACCACACCCAAGGGGACAGAGACTGAAAGAGGAAGGTCCCCCAGGCACCAGGATTCAGCTGGTCTTTCAGCCAAATTCTCCTGACTTCCTGCTCCACATCCCTGCCTTTGTCCTGGCCTCCTTCTTTACCTGCTTTTTCCTGGGACCCCTCGCCCTTGCATCTCAGAGCTGTCCTCAGAGCCCAGACTCCTCACAGGCTGAGACTATGAGGGCAAATGCCAGGTTGGGAGGACACTTTCCAGGAGGGTGACCAATCACCCTGGTTGACATGCGATTAGAGGTGCTGAGCCTTCGACAGTCCCCGGGAAATCAGAACAAGTCAGTGACCTCCCATTCCAGGATCCCATCTATCCATGGCCCCTTCCTGAGGTTCCCTCTCTGCAACCTGTCCCAGTATAAGACACTTAGTAGCTGTGCAGCAAATCTGCTGACCGGATGATCAAGGCAATGCACAGCTCTTCCCCCACACCAGCTTTATGAAGGTATTCTTGACAAATAAAAATTGCATATATTTATGTGTAACTGATGAGGTGTGATCAAAATAATCCAAGATTATTTTTCTAACGTGCTACTGTAAAAGACACAGTGTCAGTAATTCCCCTCAAAATGTCCCCTTAGGACACACTTATCCCATCATGCTTGCTGCTTTCTGAAGCAGCTCTGGAAGTCCTCTTTTGTGAGTATCTTTAGTGAAACATGATTTTAAAAATTATGTTGAATGCTGTTACTGGGTACCAGCTAACAGAAAGGCAGCTCCTAAAAACATTACAGTGTGTCTTCATCCCCCTTATCCATGGGGCTGGCACTGTGCAACTTCTGGATCTTCCCCCAATCAAATGACTATAAAAGGTAAATATTTTTAACTAATTCAGAACATTGAGGCAGCTATGACCGCAGCTAAAGACATTCACAAGAGAGAGCTTCCAGAACAGCTTCAGAAAGTGGCAAGAGGACCAGGGACACAGCTCAGGGGCACAGTGCCTGCCTGGCAAGCATAAGGTCCTGAGTTCGAGTCCCAAAAATAAAAGTGTTAGAAAGTGGCAAGAATGATGGGGTACATGTGTTCAAAGTGAGGGGGGCTTAGTGGTAACGAGTCTTTTACCTTAATACATTTTAAAAGCTAATTGAATTGGAGGAGCAAAAGAGGTTAAGAGTAAAAAGAATTTATTGAGAGAAAGAAAACTTCTGTCTAGGAGGGTCAGAAGGGGGCCCCAAAAGTGGGTTTCCTGCCATCCCTACTTCTCAAGGGTGTTTCACTGAGGAAAGCTACAAGGTGAGGTGGGTTCCAGGTGGGACAGAACTATAATCAATCAATAGGATTACATGTATATTCGCTTAGGTGGTATTGCTCCGGTGGAAAATCTCAAGGTGGGTATGAGGTGGTCCAAGACTATGGTGAACCAGTAAGGTTACAAGTATAGCCCCTTGAGTAGTACTGATTAAGCGGGGATCGAACAAGAAGCAAGTCATACAGCCAGCGCACAAGGGCAGACAAGGACCTTCCTGGAAGGGATGGGTTAAGGTGGTCCTCCACCCCAAGGTCATTGATGCCTATTTAGAATATCAGTCGCAGCTGTTCATCCTTAGGGGAAGGATATGAGGGAGTAGTTCCTTTTGTCTTAAAGTCTGGTCTTCAGCGAATGCGCCTCCAGCCACAGTTGTCTTCTGCACTGACCTCTCGAGGGCCCAGCCCTGTCTGACTGCTATCCTATTTCTACCTAACTTAGCTATCTATAATAGCATAAACATTTAAAAATCTATTTCCTTAGCAATTTTTAAATGTACATTATATTATTTTTAACTGTCCTCACCATGCAGTGCATGGATGCCCAAATCTTATTCTTCCTGAGTGAACGTTTGCACATTTTGGAAGTGCATTTGTAAAGTCACCCAACTCTGGCTTCCTTTGCCTCATCCTGACATCTTTTATTCTATTCTGTTACTGTTTTGATGCCACTTATAGCCCACTGAAGCGGTTCCTTATCTGTTTGTCTCCATGGCAACAGCCCCCAGTGCATTAGCCTGGATGAACCTTATTACAGCAGGGTTTCTCAGTCCCAGTGCAAATGGCCAAATATATTTGGGTCTGGGGAATTCTTGTCCACAGGGACAGGGAACTGTCCATCTACTAGTAGGGTGCTAAGCCTCATCCTAGGACCTCTATCCACTAGATGGCAGTAGTATGCCTGGTGGTGACCGCAAAAGAATATCTTCAGACACTACCAGATGTAACTGCTCCCAGTACCTAGCACACAAGAGGTGTGCATTATGCATCTGTTGCATTAATAAAGGCCAGAACAGTCTCCCCTGGTGAGGACCACTGGTCCACTGCCTTATTCCTCAAAGACTAGGTCTGGAAGCTTTAGGGGATGCTATCTCAACTGTACTGGCCAAAGCAAAACCTAAGCTGCTCCAGCTGTCATCCCCATCATTAAGTCAGGAGAAATACCTTCTCTTACAGCTGCAGCTTCCTCAGAGAGACCCAGGACAAACCAACTGTCCGCTACCCATGAGGTTCCCATAACATTCGGTTTGACTGCATATCTCATGGGAAGTCTTTCTGTCTCCTAAAGGCCGATGAAAGAGCTCCTTGATTTGTCAATGCCGTTCTCTTATCCCACTGAGGCTCAATTGATACATCTGGCATTTCTGAAGTCCCTATCCCCTGTAAAATCATGTCTCTGGGAAGCATGACTCATCCTGCATGATTTTTCGGGGGTGCCCTGGAGATAGAACCATGCATCACCCTCACCTACAGCAAATACTACTGAGCTTCCAACCCCTCCAGCTGGAAGACTGCAGCTGGACAGCTCAGCTCCTCAAAACTGGGGAGCAGCCTGGCTCAATGAGGGGCAAGCACTTTGTAGCATCAGTTAGCTCTCAGGGAACAAGCTTCTGCCTTCTGCTATGCATTGGGCAACTTCCTCCTGGGCTGATGAGCTGGAATTGTGTTCTGTGGCTGCACTTCTGCTTAAGTCTGTTCTGGGGTGCCTGGGACCCCTTACCTCCTAGGTCATTTCCCTTATCATCATACTCAGCTTCATTTTTGCTTTTATATTTTCCTAGTCATCTTTATCATCTTATCAAAACTATTCTCATTATTGTTAGGAAGCCAAGTGTAAATGTTTCTGGAGTTAGGTCCTAGGAAGCCCTTTCTAACTTGAAAAATATCATAAATCAAAAATGCATGCAATGCATCTAACCTACCAAACATCACAGCTTAGCGACACAGTACAGCATGGGTTGTTTATCCTGGTGATGCTATGGCTCACAGGCACTGCCCGGTGTGGCAAGAGAATATGATACCACACATCACTCACCTGGGGAAGCACAAAATTCAGAATTCCAAGTATGATTTCTATTGAAGGAGCATTGCTTAGGCATCGTTAGTTCTGCTGAATAGGTACCCTTGGGATCATTTGTAAGGTTGAAATTCTTACACCATTGTGAATTTCGAAAATGCTTAAGTTAACCATCATAAATTGGGAACCATCTATAGCTGTAATTATTTTCGGAAAGTTCTTGAGACCCTAAACATTATATCTGATCCATTACTGCCTAGATTGTTGAAAGGAAAATCCCATGAGGTTTCCAAGAGTCCCAGAGTTCTGCCATCAAATCTAATTGCACTTTTGCTATTTACAAACAAGACAGGAATGTCAGTTCTCTGGTTAGCAGAGCCATGCAATTTGCCTCCTTGGAACGGAGAACCAAGATGGCGGCAACTGGGACGGGCCGTCAGGGTGGGTGGAGCCAAATAGAGAGTGTTCGCTGCTGGTGACGTCCAGTAGTGGAGGACATGGAATCCAAAAGACAGGTCTAGATTCAGATATATGAGACTGTTTTCTACGGCTATAACACAGTAGCTCAGGCTGGAAATGTATAAATAAAAGAGGTTTATTTAGTTCAGTTTTGGAGCCTGACCAAGATTGTGTGGCCCTATCTGTTAGTCCTATGAGCAAGGCCCCACTTGGCTGTGTTACAACGTGATGAAGAAACAGAAAGGGAACCGGCCAAGAGCAAAACGGGCCAAGTAGGAGCCATGGTCTTGCTTTATAAGAACGCTTTCAGGAGCTACTCAGCCTCCTTTGAGAAGTACACTTGTCCCTTGCAAGGGCAGCTTGCCCCCAGGGCCTAACCCTCTGCCTCTAAGCCACTCGTGGTGCTTGAGCGCCACCCCATGGACTAAGCTTACAGCACTTGCACCCTTGGAGAACACATCCTAACCAGAGCCGCTGATTTTGTCTCTCATCAGCTACATTCCCTGGGAAAGAGACTTTGACACTCTGTCCCTCATTTCTCCTTGGGGAAAATGGGACTGATGTCACTGAAACAAAAGAGAAAACAAATTTGTGAAATTCCACACAACCTTTTGTCCCACTAGAATTATTCTGACTGTGACTAAAAGAAAACCTTGTTTCTGCACTCACAACACTTCTGACATTAAAGGTACGGATTTCTCACAGCAAACAATTCCCAGCCCTCTGCAGACATCAGCTAGGTGTCCTGCACTATTCAGTTCTGACACTCAGCACCTGGAGCCAGGGTGAACCTCACAGGTTAAGGGCCCCGCCCCACAACACTGTCCCATGATATCCACGGCAAGTCCCACTGTACTTCTGATCAGCAGGCTATGAGACGGGGCTCCTGCAATACTCTCTTCATGTTGGATAATTTTGGGGAACATCTCATGGAACTCAGAAACAATTTTCTATTATGAGTGATCCCAAAGGGCATAACTGAGGAATAGCCAAGTGGAAGGGACGTATAGGGCAAGAAGGATGGGAAGGGGTATGGCATTTCCACACCCTCCCTGGGCACGGAACTGTTCGTGTACCCAGGTTTACCCATTAAGCTAGAAGCTCGCCAAATAGTATTGTTTAAGATTTAACAGAGGCTCCCAAATGGGCATAATGAATTAAACCAGTAGCCATAGATAAATGACTCAGTTTCCATCCACTCTTTCCAACTTAGATGAGGTAAGGAGATAGAGTTTACTGTCCCAAAGCCCCAAAGATGTACCAAACTTGAAATCACCTGTGATACCTCAGCAAGCAGTCATCTCATTGGCATACCAAAACATCTTTCCCCCCTGGAAATTCCAAGGGACTAAGAAGCTTTTAGGTCATCAGTCGCTGAGGGGTAAGGCTCAGTGTTATAGAACCAATAACTGCTACTATTATCTGGTCACTTGCAAAATTATAGGAGACTTAAGAGCTCTGTGGTAGAGTAAATACTGATTTATAAAATACTATGGGACTGAAAACAATTTCAAGCACCAGGGATGTGGCTCAGGATTAGAGCTCTTGCCTTACATGTACAAGGCTTTGGGTTAGATCCCCAGGGATAACGCACGTGCGTGCACACACACACACACACACACACACACACACACACACACACACACACTAGTAAGCACCATAGGAAACAAAAACTACAACGGCAAGAGCACCAGGACACATGCAAGATAAATACACTGCACTTACATTCTACTATTACTGAATTACACTTCAGCCATTCCAACAACTATTGACAAGTTGCTTACAAATTAAAGGAAAGCAGAGTGCAACCAAAATTTACTGATAAATCTACATTGCGATCAAGCATCAATGGAGATACACAGGCACACAGTACACTCACGTGTACAGTACACAAAAATGAAAACCTACGGAATAAAAATAGCACAGACATCACTGACTAAGCGCGTAAGAAAGAGGAAAAACGCAACATGAAAGATAACTCGGAAATCTGCAATGTTACAGGGACAGCAACAACTTCGCAAAGCTCTGCGACACAATCTACACAAGAAACCAGTGTAGAACATGTTTGGAAAATGAATTCCCAAACGCAAAGCGCTCCCCAGCCTGCCACCACAACACCAAAACTGAGTCTTCCACAAGAGCAAAACTCACCACTAAACGACAAAACATCAACTCCAATCACCGACTCCATACACACATCAAATAGAAAGGAGCTTCACATCATGACCACGGATGCTACCACGAACACCGAGCACACTGATCAAAGCTTCACAGACAAGACAAATTCAGCAACGCTGGGCTCCTCTGCATTTGCAGTACAAGGACAGCAGACTTCCACTACCACTTCGAAAACACTGACTCCAACATCACAACGGCACCCAACACAGGGGACGCGGGCACTGTCATACTCAGAAGACGAAAAAAAGGGAACTGGAACGGGCAAGGGAACCCTCACAACCCCGGGAAGGTCAGGCCC
>NW_004955563.1:497817-556230 GCF_000276665.1 Chinchilla lanigera
CAGCCACCCACCGGCAGGCCACACTTTCCGCAGCGGCACCGACCACATCCTCCCAGGACGCGGGCTGGGAAACACACGCCAGTCCGGCCACGGAGCGCAGCCCACTCCCGGGAGGCAGCGAGCCCACGGGGCACAGCGCTTCTCCGGGGACGCGGGTCAGCCCTTCTGCACCCCCCACGGGAGTGTCCCCGGCGCTCTCCCGCCCAGCGGCCTCCTCCCCCGGGGCGACGGCCCCTGCCGGGCTCACTCAGTCCACCGCCCGGCCGCCCACGCCCACGGCAGCCAGCACCAGCGGGCCGGCGTCCGCCCAGGCACAGCCCGCCTCCGCAGGACTGCTTGGCACGCACACAACGGGCTGGGCTCGGACCTCTCCTACTACTCTGGCGATATTCCCCTTGTCCTCTTCCTCCATATCTCCGACCCCCTCTTTCAATGTGCACAGCACCAGGTCAGGCATTGATTTTGGCCATATTACTTCCATGGCAACAAATGCTAAAGATCCTTGGACTCATAAAATGTCCTCTTCTACCACAGACGATACCTCCGTGTCCACAGTCTTGCCTACACTGTCAGGTAATGAACAGCTTGAGCTTGAATCACCTTCTCCTTGTAACAAGCTTCATCCCTTTGTCAGTTTACAGGAGATTTCAACACAACTCTTTTTATATCATTCTCTACATGTGGTGGACCCCTGGCACAGCCACCTGGGATTCCGACATCAGTGTCCCTTTCTGTTAAGGCATTTCTATGGGTGGACATACTCCATCTTTTTCCTCAACCCTAGATCTTACTCTGGCCTTTGGAATCTTGAAAGCTTCATGAAGAGCAAGTCATATCTCTTTTTCCCAGCCTTCCTTCTTTTTTTTTTTTTTTTTTTGGTATAGGGAATCATACCCAGGACCGTGAGCTTGCCAGGCACACGCTTATGCCACTGAGGTATATCATCGGCCCCTCCCAGATTTCCTTCTTGTGTCTATGTCAGCATCAGCTGCTGTCAGCCCTAGGTGTCTAATTTGCTCTTCCTCTCTTCCTCAGATACTTCCTCGGGTGCTACTCCTGGGCTGTGCCCTGTGTATCGGACAGTAGCACTTATGAAGGATCCTTTTCCTGCTTGTACCTTTAGGGCCTAGCAACTGTACCAAGAGCACATCTTTCCCACCCATTTATCACTCCAGACTTAAGGACAATGTTGACTGGTGATGTTTTCAAGTGCTTTTATAGTTCCTCTACTTAAAACTGTGTTCCCAAATCTGGACCCATATCTCCTAAATCCTCATGCATGGCCACTCACAGAAAATATCCTTTTTTGATAGGTAAATGCAGTTAATTTGGTGTTTATGTCAGTTGTACATGCCAGCATGTGCACTGGGAAAAGACCAATAAGGCAGTAGTCAAATAATTGTAGTAACATAACGTGGTAGGTGTTCCAGCGTATTACTAATATTAATGACTGCAAATGCTTGTTGAGCCTTTATTCCATATCCAGCACTGTTTTGTTGAGATTTTAAAATCCTTATTGTTAAATTATTTAAAGCAAGTTCTATGACCAGCCTCTGTTTCAGGTGAGGAGACTGAGACCCAGAAATGTTAGTTTGTTCAAGTCAAACTAAGAAGTGAGACATCTTCTATAAGAAGGCAGAGTATGCAGCACTAGGAATCCTTGCTCTTAATCATTAGGCTATACAGAAGTGATTAGAAAACTGGCAGGAAATGTAAAATATTCTGGCTACACAGATGCCACAGGAGGACACAAACTGAGGGAGAAACAGTAGTTCTGCCAAACACCACAGAGCAGCCACAATGAAGTGAGGTACAAAGTGTTTTGATGATCTGGGGACCCTCAGAGGTTTTAACGAAGGGTGTGTCTGGCTCCTCTTTAGGCATAGGAAACAATGCCTAAAATAATAGTTATGCAATAGCTAAAATAATGCAAGATGTGACTGCAAAATATGGTAAAACTTTAAGTTAAAAATTCATTACCATGAAAACTGCAGTCATTAATCCTCCTCAAACTACTCCCTCTTGCTTCGAACACACTTACCCCATAGCTGTTATCACTTTCTGAAGCAGTTCTGGAAGTCCTCTTTCATCAGTGTCTTTATTTCCATTTCATGGTGGAAATGTTCTGAATCAGTTTAAAGCATTTACCTTTCAAGGTCATTTTGACGTTGAAGAGGAGCCAGAAGTCACATAGTGCCAGATTCGTTGAATAAGGGGGATGAGAACACATTGTGATATTTTTATAAGCCTACCTTTTCTTTGGATGTCACTATCCATACTTTTGGTTACACTTTATAAAGACATGCGAAAGAAGACTTCCAGAGCTGCTTCCAGAGGCAGCAAGAACAATGGGATAAGAGCATTTGAAGCAAGAGGGAGTGTTCTCAAAGGGAATCCGTGACAATGGATCTTTTCCTTGCTGTAATAATTTTTTAGAATGGATGAATAGAAGAAAGAAAGAAGGGCTGAAATAAATAAAAACAAAAAATGTGAAAAGAAAGGTAAAATGAAGTAAAGATAAAAGGAAAGGGAAATTAAGCAAGGAAATAGGGAAGATGCATTGAAGAATGGTCGGTCTGAAGAAAAGATAAAAGAAGGTAGCAATGGAAGGAAAGATGCTCAGATGTAGACATGGATGGAGGGAAAGATGGACAGCTCTGTAGATAGATGCTCAGATCTGTGGGTGGGTGGGACCATTTATCGTAAGTATCCTTGGCTCAAGTTGCTACAGATACACCTGAGAAGTAGAGGGATAGACAATGAAGTGGCCCGTGTAGATAGTGCACTCCTCTGAATGAGGTGAGTTACCCTAGTTTTCTTCTCCCCCTCACCTATAGGAATCGAGAGCACTGTGGAGCGCATCACATGGCTACCCAGTGACACAGCACACGGAGGCACCGTGGGGCCAATCCGGGGTCCTCTGACATTCACGGCTCCTGCTAGTCCTAAAGGTAGGTTCTACTTTGCTTATTTCCTAGTAATCCCAATTGTGCCCTTATTTTCTGATCTAGAGAGAGAAAATTCTTACTTCCTTTAGATACAATTCCTGTTTTCTTTATGTGACTATCATGCATTCCTCTGTCTGAGCTAGATCTTTGTGGGTGCTACCACTTTTTATTTTAGTCACAGCATGTTGCATGAGTTTAGCTCAGTGTCAGATATATCAACCTAATAAATTTGACAGATAATTAGCTTAACTCTAAAAATATTTATTAATAACTATGTGTCAGAGACTACTATTTGCCAAGGGTACACAGATGAAATGTTGTGGCATTTGTGTATGGAGCCCTGAGTCTGAGAGGAAAAACAGCAAAAGAACAAAATAACTATGATATAACTTTAAAAGCATGTAATGGAGATGTATTGAACTATAGAGGGAAGGTATCAATGAGGAGGTAATGTGTGAATTGGGTTTTAAAGGATAAATGGGAGTTTACTAGAAAAAACAGAAGGAGTTGATGAAGACTTTCTGCATGGAAAGCACAACAGCATGTTAAATTACAAAGAGGAATAAACCCCAGAAATATTTGGGAATTACAAAAAACTTCACTTTGCTCAAGTATATGTAAGGCAATGAGTGGGAGATAAAGCCAAGTGTGAACATAAAACAGCATTCAGAAAACCTCCTAAGCCTTCGTGATGCTTGGATGCTTTCTAAAAAAAAGGACAAGAAAATCTGTAGTCAAGAAGTTTAGTAAACATACTGCTTCTTCTTGGACAGTCATAGCATGCATACCATTATTTGACAGCATAACCTTTTCCTCTGAAAGACGCCTAATAGATTCATTGTTCTCTGTGAATGTTTAAGAATTTGGGTGTACATAGAAAGGAGCCCTCCTCAGCATGGGGCAAAATGGTAATGCTTCCCATATCCATAAAGTCCTTCTGGAATTGTGTAGAGACCAGCTTATTTTACCAACTCATTTGGAAGAGTTTCCCAAGATCCAGGTTTTTGACAGACTGCAAATAGGACTACTGATTTGTTTACCCTGTGATCCAGGCAAATTAAGTTGGTTATTACAGGAAGTAGGCAATGAATCAGCAATGTAGGGATAAGTAGTTTATCTTAAATTGGGGATGGTGTTAGGAGGCACTGATAGAAGACATGGAGAAGAGAAGGAATCTAAGAGAAGGTGCTTTCTTGAGCAAATTATAGTGGGCAGCAGAGTACTCATCCTTCAGAAGACATCTGAGAAATTGTAGGACTATCAGTGCTATCCTACGGAGCAAGGTGGCTGGGCTACATATCCAATTCCCACTATGACTATGTGCTCCCATGGGAAAGAGCCCCTAGCAGTTCCAGTCTGCTATAACACAGGCTGAGTGAAAGCTCTTGGTATGGAGTCATTGAATGGGACATGAATGGGGACATAACAGAGTCAGTCAGATCAGTCACCAGAAAATGCACCCCCAGGCTTCAGGTGCTGACTACTTCAGATGGCAAAATGTACAGGGGATTCCCAGCAGTATACATAAACTTCATTTAATAGACGGCAGAGTTCCTCAACTTCTGTTCCTGATACGTTGGGCAGGTAATTGTGGCGAGGGGCTGTCGTATGCATTATAGGATGTGTACTGGCATCCCTGTATTCTGCTGGCCAGCCTTACCTACATACACTCAGTTGTGACAAGCCAGAATGTCTCCAGACCTTGCTAAGGGTTCCCTGGAGGCAAACCTACCCCTGGTTGAGAACCGCTGAGGAAGAAAATGCTGGTTAAGACCTGTCACCAGATGAACATCTTCTACTCTTTCCATACTGGCCCTATGATTCTAAAGTTCTGTTAGGGGATTAATGTAATGCAGTAGGTAGGAGTATAGGTTTACAACTCAGACAGAACTGTATTCAGATTTTCCAGTAGGTAGATGTTTGACTTGGGCAAATTATGATCTCTGAGTTTGCATCTTTTTCTCCGATAAAATCACAAGAATGATAGAATGTGCCATGTACTGCTCCTGTGAGGATCAAACCAACAGCACAAAATGCCTTCGCAGCAGCTCTTCCTCTTCCTCCTCTCCTTCCTCCCCCTCTTCTCTTTCCCTCCTCCAATCCCCTTTCACCCCTTTTTTATTCTTCTCCATCTGTCCCCCTCTCTTTCCCTCCTCTCTCTCTCAACTTCCATATCCCCCTTCCTCTTACCCCTACTTCCTTAGCCTCTGTCCCCTCTTCTTCCCGTCTCTGTTCCTGCTTCTCCTTCCCCTCCTTCCTCCCACCTTCCTCCTCTTTCTCCAGGCGTCTCCTCTCTTTCTCCTTCACCCTTTTCTTCATTCTACTCTTTACTTTTCTCCTGCTCTTCACCACCATCACCACCACCACCATTATACACACGAGTGCATTTCACAATGTCATCACTCCACTATCAGAGTAAAGTCCCCTTCATGTTGTCTCCTTCTGTCTGTACCAATCTATAGTAGCCTTTGTGCTCCTCATAGAGTTGCCTCCCTCTTCCCTAGAACACATTTCCTGAATCCCTCTTCAGTAGCTGCCATCTCTGTCTATGCTATTTTACCTGTGTTCCAGTCAGTAGACCACCTCTGGAAATGGAGCAACTGTACATAGCTAGACTTTAGATATGAGAAAATGGATATGTAAGTTTGGTAGCCTAAAAACCTATACATTTCTGTAATGAAAAAGAGAATGTTAGTATAGGACAGTTTTATTCCAGAGCACAAGTGCTCAAGAACATGATACAAGGGGTTGAAGAGAGGGTAGGGGAATAGGGAAAAAGTGTTATATCATGTATAGGTATAAATTCCCTACAAGGAATGTGATAACTATATATCTAAAATGCACCAATAAAGTCTGATTAATAAAGAACATGATAGACAACAACTTTTTTCCATCACATGGTCAGCAGTCACACATTAAGAGCTGTTACTATTCAGACTGTCAGGGGGCAGTATAATACAGGTTCTGACAGTGTGATACGGTAATATGGAGAAGGTGGAAATGAATTCTGAGATGGATTTGTGAAAGTGGGTTTGAACTTGGGTTTCAGTAAAGGAAGAACTGAATGAAGGGCTCTAGTGACAGTAGAGCGTGTCAGGCAGAGAAAAGAGGCTGAGAGGCTGGGTAGTGCAGAGAAGACTTGGGAACAGGGAGCAGAGTAGTGTGGTCACAAATTTAGAAGCGGTAGCTCAAGATTTACAGGTAAGTAAGGTAGGAGAATACCAATCACGATACCTCTTCCCACTCCAGAAGCACCCAGGCACATCTCAGGTAACTCAGAAAGATTTCTCTCCCTTTCTTCATGTGTAAAAAAAATAACCTATATCAGCTTTGATAAGTATAATCATTTTGTCCAAATTGTGTGCCTCCCCCAATTTCCAGGACTTTCCATGGGAGGAACTGAAAGAGCAGAGACCGCTGCTAAGGTGCTGAAGACCACCTCCACTGCCAGTGTGACCTCCGGGGTCTCTATTCCTACCTTGAGAACACTGACTATCCCAACATCAAAACAAACAGCCAGCACAAGCACAGGAGGAATAACCACCGCAACCTCAACTGTTGCTCCTGGTGTTCCAGAGATGACAGCCTTACTGGCTATCCGACATCGAGAAGATACCAGTGTAACAGTTTCCAAGGAAACTCCATCTCCTTCCAGTGGAGAACCAGAGACCACTGCCTCAGTGGTCCCCAGTCCTGGGGCAGAGACCGGGGCAGCTACCCAAACTCCAACTGTGTTCTCTGATGAGTCACACACAGTGGTCTCATTGATCACTCATCCTGCAGAGACGAGGATGCCTGTTTCCACAGCAACCTCCAAATTTCCCCATTCTGAATCAGATGCCACACTCTCTGTGAACACCAGTCCCGGGACAGAAACCAGTTTGGCCATTCCAACAGCCACTATCTCACCTGTTACACCAGGAGGGACAACCTCACTGGCCACTATTTCTAGGACACACACTGGCTCAGCTAAACTGACTCGGACTCCTCCTGATGGACAAGGGAGCACAACCTCCTTGGCTGCTGATCTTGGAGCACAAGGCTCAGCCATTACACATTCAACTGTCTCCCCCGGTGTATCTCAGATGGGGACATCACCAGGTAGTAGTTCTGGGACAGAGACAAGTACAGATAGCCAAATTCTGACTGTTTCTCCAAACTGGATGGATATCACAGTTTTAAGGGTCACCCCATCTGGAACAAAAGCCAGTTCAGCAGTTCCAACTCTGACTATTTTGTCTGGTAGGTCACGTACCACAACTTCATGGGTTACTCATTCTGTAGAGACCAGCCCAACAGTTCGCAGGATAACCCCAGATTTTCCCCGTAGTGAATCTAATACCACACCATTGATAACCAGAAGTCTTATGGGCGAAACCAGTCCAGCTGTCTCTGCTTCCACTGTTTCAACTGGTGGAACAAATAAGGTGACGTTGTTGGTCACTAGTTCTAGAATAGCAATCAGTACAAGTATTCCAAATCCAACTATTTCTGCTGGTGTACCAGAGACCACATCCTCATTAGTTACCCATCCTGGGCCACAGACCAGTTCAGCCATTCCAACTCTAACTGTCTCTCCTGGTGTACCAGGGACAATGACTTCATTGGTCACTAATTCTGGAGAAGAGAATGGTGTGGTTCCAACCCTGATGGTTTCCCCAGGGCAACCAGAGGTTACCGCCTCATGGGTCTCCCATCCTGAGTCAGAAGCCAGTTCTTCTGTTCCTATACTGACCGTTTTAGCAAGTGAGGCATATACAACAGCTTCGCTAGTCACTTATCCCACAGAAACCAACTCAGCTGTCCCCCAAACAACCCTAAGTGTTCCCCATAGTGAATCCAATATGACACCCTTAACCACCATCAATCCTGCGGAAAAAGTCAGTTCAGCTGTCTCAAGTTCTACTGTTTTACCTGAGGTCCCAGGGGTGATGACTTCGTTGGTCAGTAGTTCTACAGCAGTGGCCAGTACAGGTACTCCAACTCTGGCTCTTTCTTCTTCTGAGTCAAAGGTTCCACTCCCAGGGGTTACCTATCCTGGGGCAGTTTCCAGTTCAGCTGTTCAAACCCTGTCTATTTCACCTGGTGAGCCAGATCCAACAGCCTCACTGGTCATGCTTCCTGCAGAGACCAGCCCAACAATTCCCAAGACAGCCCCAGATTTTTTCCATACCGGATCCAATACCACACCTTTAACATCCACCAGTCCTGAGAAAGAAGCCAGTTCAGCTGTCTCAACTTCTGGTTCAGGGTTGCCGACTTCATTGCTCACTAGTTCTGGAACACGGTCCAGTATGTTTTCCACTCTGACTGTTCTCTCAGGCCAACAAGAGACCACAGACTCATGGGTAACCCATCCTGGATTAGAAACCAGTTCTTTTGTTCCAACTTTGTCTGTCTCTTCTGGTGAACCAGATACAACTGCCTCCTCGGTCACCCATGCTGCAGAGACGAGCTCAACTGTTTTTATGACAAGCCCAAGTTTTTCCCATAGTGAAACACAATCCACAACCCCAACAACCATCATTCCTGGGGTGGGATCCAGTTCAGCTGTTTCAACCGCAATTACTTCATCTGTCGTTCCAGATGTGGTGACTTCACAGGTCCCTACTTCTGGAATAGATCCCAAAACAACTAAACCAACTCTGATTCTTTCCCCTTCTGAACCAGAGATCACGACCACATTGGTGACCTCTGCCAGGACACAGACAAGTTCACCCATTCCTACTCTGGCTGTCTCCCCCAGCATATCGGAGATGACCTCATTGGTCTCTAGCTCTGAGACAGAGACAAGTACAACAACTCCAATTTCAACTGTTTCCTCAGATCAACTGGATACCACAGCCTCATGGGTGACTCAACCTGGGTCAGTTGCCAGTTCAGCTATTCCAGCACTTTCTATTTCCCCTGGTGTGGCAGACATAGCGGCCTCATGGGTTACTCATGCTGCAGCGACCAGCTTTCCAGTTTCCAGCACAATCCCCTATTTTCCCCATAGTGTATCAGACACCACACCCTTGATGACTACCAGTCTTGGGGCAGAAGCCAGCTCAGCTGTTCCAACTCCTACCATTTCACCTGAGGTACCAGGAGAGATGACCTCATTGGTCACTAGTTCTGGGACAGTAATCAGTACGAGTACTTTAGCTTTGACTCATTCTTCGGGTGAACCAGGGACCACAGCCTTAATGGCCACCCATCCTGGATCAAGTTCATCCCTTCCAACTGTGGCTGCTTCCCCTGGTGTGTCAGGGATAGTGACCACATTACTCACTAGTTCTGGGGCAGAGACAAGTACAGCTTATCCAGAGTTGACTGATGACTCACAAGAACCAAAGACTACAGCCTCCTGGGTCACCTATTCTGGGTCAGAAGCCAGACCGGCTATTCCAACTCTGACTGTTGTGCCTAGTGAGGCGGATACAACAGTTTCATTGGTCACTCATTCTGTTTTCACAACAGCCCCAGAGTTTCCCCAGAGTGAATCAGACTTCACATCCTCGATGACTACCAGCCCTGGGGCAAAATCCAGTGTAGCCGTTCCAACTACAATGATTTCACCTCGGATACTGGGTGTAGTGACCTCAGAGGTTACTAATTTCGGGACAGACACAAGTACAGTTACTTCACCTCTGACTCCTTCTCTTGCTGAAACAGAGATCTCAGCTTCAGCAGTCGCCTCTCCAGAGGCACAGACCAGTCCTACTGTTCCAACTTTCACAGTTTTCTCTGGAGAACCTGCTGCAACCTCGTCAGTCATTCATTCTTTAAAGACCAGTACAGCAGTTTCCAGAACAACCTCTGTTTTTTCCCATAGTGAATCAGATACCACACCCTCAATGGCCAGTAGTCCTAGGGCAGAAGCCAGTTCATCTGTGCCAACAATGATTGGGGAACCAGATGTCATAACCTCACAGGTCATTACTGGGCCACCAACCAGTGCACCTATTCCAAATATGACTCTCTCTCCTAGTGAGCCAGAAACCACAGCCTTATTGATCACCCATCCCACTGAAGAGACAAGCACAGAGTTTCCTGTTTCAACTATTGTTCCTCCCTCTTTGGAGACTGGAGCCCCACCGTCCATCAGACCTGAGGTAGAGATGAGCACAGCTCTTCCAACTCAGACTGCTTCCCTTGGTGGATCAGGGACAGCAACTTCTCTCCTCACCTCTCTTGTGACTGAGATGGGTAGAACTGATCTAGGCCCAGCAGTTTCATCTGGTATTCCTGTGGAAACAGCCTCATTGTCTTCTCCTCCCGGGGCAGAGACCAGCATGAGTACTCCAATGGCAGCCATTTCCCCTGGTCTGTCAGAGGCCACAAGTGCATGGGTCACCAGCCCTGCAGCAGAGGCCAGCACAGGCATTCCAACTCTGACTGCTCCCCCCAGTATCCCTTGGCTTCCCGGTACCTCTACAACAAATGAGCCTAAGACCATAACTTCCTGGAGCACAGAAACTTCATCACCCGCAACTTCAGGTGGACTCCCAGATTTTTCCAAAACTACTGTAGGCCCCACTAAGACCTCAGTAACACTGGAGATCTCAACACTACCTACAACCAGTCATGGAGAAGGAGTGAGTCCAACTGCTACCTTGAAAACTACAACTATGGAGACAACTCATTTAGCTGCCACAGGTTCAAGTCCCACCACGGTCCAGCTCACAGCCACCTTCAGTACTACGGCAGCTGGAAGTCCCTTTGCCTCAGAGACCACATCTGAGATGCACACCTTGGCTTCTGAGAGTGTGACTTCAGCAACAAGTAAGAATAATTTTTTGTCATACGGCAATGGCAAGATATATATGTGTGGGTGTTGCAAAATATTCAATTTTAGTATATGATTTAGCAGTATTAATTACATTCACACTGTTGTACAACCATCACCACTAAAGTTCCCAAAACTTTTTCCCTTCCCAAGGGGGGACCCATGAAGCAATAATTCCCCATCCTCCACCCCAAGCCCATAGCAACCTGTTACTGTTTTTCTGAATTTGACATACTAGACACTTCATATAATTGGAATCATACCACATTTGCTCTTTTGTACCTGGCTTATTTCACAGTGTGAGTTCAAGGCTCATTCACATTGTATTATGTGTCTAAAATCCATTCCTTTTATGGATAGGTATAATCCTTTTGTATGAACATAGAATATTTCATCTACCCACTCACCTGCTGATGGATGCTTGGGCTGTTTTCAACTATTGTGAATAATGTGGCAATGAGTATTGTTTTACAAGTGTCTATTTGAGCTCCTGATTTCAATTCTTCTAAGTATATTCTTAGAAAAGAAATTACTGGGTTATATGGTATACGGTATGGTTTTCCTGGGGTCCATAATAAAACACCACAAACTAGATGATTGAAGCTACAGAAATTTATTGTCTCATAGTCTTGCAGACTAGAGGGAAACACTGGGAAAGTGCAGAGAACATGCACTTTGGACTTATCCTGTATGAGGACTGAGATACTTCTGTTAGTTACCATGACAGTGGTGATCCCGGATCTGTTCATCCCCCACAAAACAAAGGTGCACATGCTGGTGTGTCCCAAAATGTAACAGACAAAGGGATTTGTAACTAGGGTGACCTACTCATGCCAGTGACCTTAACTGTCTCAATTTTATTCTTGCTTTTACTTATTTTTAGTAATTCTTTTAATTGTACAAATTTATGGGGTACAGTGTGATAATTCCTTAGGTGACGCAATGTGTTGTGATCAGATCATGACAGATAACATTGAATCTCCTGATATATTTTTGAAAGTTTTGATTTAGCACATGATAATTGTACATGAGGGGCGGAGCAGTGTGATGCTTCAATTCACGTGCGCAGTAATACTAATCAAGTCAAGGTAATCAATGTTCCCATCTGCCTACTGCTACTGCATGTTGGGAGCCCTCAAGTTCCTCTCTCCCACTTACTCATAAAACATGGGATGCGTTATTGTGAACGATAGTCCTTCTCCTGTGCTGTAGAACTTGAAACTTATTACTTCTATGTAACTGTGCTTTGGTAGGTATTATTCATTTACCTTCTATCCCTTCTTCCCCTATCTTCTCAACTTCTAGTAACCACTCTTACACATTCAGATCAACACTTTTTCACATCCACATGTGGGAGAGAGCACCCAATATTTGTTTTTCTGTGTCCAAATTATCTAACCTAGTATCATGTCCTATAGTTTTATACATTTCGTTGCAAAAGATGGGATATCACCTTTACAGCTAAGTAGTATCCCCATTGCTTATATGAGCCTCATTTTCTTTATCCACTCATCCAGTGATGGGTATCTAAGTTGATTCCATATCTTAGCACTTGTGAATAGCGCTACAGTAGAAGTAGGCATGTTGTTATCATTTTCTCCATATATGTCCCTCGAAGTGGGAGAATTCTAACTTTTGCAGCTGGAAGTCTGCATCCCAGTCTGCACCGAGTCCAAGCCATCTGGGATGGTGGCTCACCCTGTATAGGAAGATCTTGGGCAGTGATGGATGTTTGAGGCTTTTTCAGTAGCAGAGCTCAGCTGGGCACCAGAGTTAAAATGGTCCTCAGAGCCTTTCCTCTCATCTCCAGCCTTGGGCAGGACTCGGGACTGATCTCTTCTTATCCTCCTACTGCAGCTGAGGTCTCCTTGCTGAAGATTTTTACTGTCAACTTCACCATCACCAACCTGACCTTCCAGAAGGATATGGGGAACCCAGGCTCTGCGTTATTCAACATCACAGACAGGACCTTGCAGCTGTTGGTAAGAGCTCCCTACCAACTTCCATCTCATCTCAGTCCTGCTGTCTTAGTCACTCTCCTTGCCTCAGCAAGGCTGTGAGTGTCAGGTACTCACAGCCTGAAGGAGGACAGGTTTATTTTGGCTACAGTTCATGGTCACCTGGCTCCAGGGCAGAAATGGCTTAGCAGAAAGACGTAGCAAAGGGGAGGTGCTCATATCACAGTGGCTAGCAAGCCAAGAGACAGAAGAAGCTGGGAAGGGAGATACACCCTGCCATGGCAGGCCCCCAGCGATCACCTCCAGCCAGGCCCTACCTCCTAACAGCTCGCTGTGCACATTCAATGGGGTGCTGTGATCCAATCACCTTTCAAAAGGCAGATATCTGAGTGCATGCGTTTTGGGGGTCATTCTTGATCTAAGCCGTGACACCTGCCTACCTGCTGTCTTGAGCCCTCCTATTCATCTCTCTCGTTCCTCCCCAGCTCCATGCCTTGTTCAAGAGCAGCAGTATTGGTCCCCTTTATGAAGGCTGCAGGCTGACAATGCTCAGGTGAGACTCCTTTCATTGTTCCAACAGCAGCCCCAATTTTGTCCCTTTTGCCTCTCCATAGCCCAGGCAGCCCCAGCTACTTGGACTTTTGTTGACAGACGCTACAGAAGAGTGGACTCACAATCTGCTCTGACACTTGCTAGCTCTACAACCTTGGGCAAGACGTACAGTTTCCTATTCCTCAGACACATTATGTGGATAATAACAACAGTCCTTTACTCCTGGGGTCGTTCAGCGGCACAGCGCATGGCCCATTGCGAACACTCAGTGAATTAGATCTCATAGTGACAGCTGAGGTACAATTTTTGCCAATGCCACTCCCACAATCCCTGATATCCTCTCGGTCCTAGCCCATCTCTCCCTACTAGGAACAAACTGTGGTTACCATGGCTTTTCAGTTAATTCTGTAAGAACAGGGGAGGACTTTCCCAAAGGGAATCTTCCTGAACCGAAGAAGAAATGAACCAAATGTTGTACATCAGCAGGATATCTTACAATTTTAAAAATCTTGAGTGGACCCAAACATTCCACAGAAATGGCCTGTCTTCTCTGCCCAAGTCCCCTGTGTCTTCTAAGATCTCTGTGGTCAGCACCCAGCGCTTGTACTTCATCACCCTCTGGCCTCTCTGTGGACTCCCCCACCCAGCCAACTCAGACACTAGCAAGGAGGGCTCACTGCTCAGATCTACACACAGTCTCCTGAGGTTTCACAAATCACAACTGCCCTTAGCTGAGCACCCCTCCAGCTTGTTACCATCTCTCCACAGGATGAAGAATCCGCAGTAATTCCCATTCCTCTTCCCACCTGCCACCCAACAACTTCATGCGATTTATGGCTAAATGATACTCATGGTGTTTGTGTGGATGTGTGTATCACATTTTCCCCTTCATTTATTGATAGACATTTGGACTAATTCCATATCTTGACTGTTATGAACAGAGCTGCAAGATATCACCTCACCCCAGTTACAACATCTATTATCAAACAACAACAACAAAAAACAAATACTTTAAGGGGAACTCTCACACACTGTTGGCGGGAATATAAGTTACTACCACTATTAAAGAAAACTGTGTCACTGTTCCCTTAAAAACTAAAAATAGAACTACCCTATGTCCAGCAAAGCCTCTTCACTACTTCTTATTTTCTCTGTTTTTCTTCAAATGTAGCTGCTTGCCCCAAATGTCCTGAAGGGCTGAACCCAGCCTTGAGATTCCCCATATTGAGATAGAGTCACCCTTTCAGGCTCCACAGTGTAGCAACGATGGGGACAGCCGTTTGCATCCCACATGGTCTTTGCCCTTCACGTTTATCCTTTCCTCATGTGCCTGGTCCTCCCTGGGAGCTTTGAATCTCCATCTCCACAGCCCAAGCAAGACTTGGTTCTTGCTGGAGCGGACGCTATCTGTACCTAATTTCATGCATGAAGTTGCTGGGTGCTGGCCATTGTAACACTCAGCTTGAATGAATAAATAAAACAAGAATGAGTAGTCATTTAGAAGGCTAAGGAAGTAGAGTCACAAGTTTGAGGCCAGCCTGGATCTCAATGGCAAGCAGAAACAACGAAACAACACCCAGCATTTGGAGGCAGATTTATTTACATGGACAGGCACTGATCCGGATCATTCCCAGAATATCAGGCCCCAATCTCTGGTGGTCTAGGGCATACATTGGATAAGCAAGCAGGGAGTACAGAGGCAGAAAGGCTTGTCAAATGGGGACAGGTTTATACAACGTGCATCATAGCGACCAGCTAGTTCTAAAAGACAGGAGCAACTGGAACAAGAACAGGAACTGTTACCTTGGCAACTAAGAAACTGAAGTGTACTGGCTGGGGGCTCATTTTCTGCTACAGGATAACTTTACACGACCCTATTTGAAAATAAAAAAGAGTGACTGGTGTAACTCAGTGGGGTGATGGTTGAGATTCTGCAATCTACTGGGTTCAAACCCAGCACCACAAAGGGGAAAAGGAAGAAGGGAGGAAAAGAAAGGGGAGTCTAAGAAGTAGACTTCAGTAGCCCTGAAGAATACTCCATTGAAGGGTGTGGGGGATCTGGATCCCTAACTGAAACAGAAAAAGATACATTCAAGCAACAAAAGCAACCTAGAGACAGTGCTGATGTAAAAACAAAGGCGTGTCTGTTGCAGTCTGTTGAGAGTATCCCAATCTCCACATCTCTACCTATCCCTGTTCCCGTGTCCTTCCTGCCCCAGGGCTGAAAAGGATGAGACGAGCACCAGAATAGATGGAGTCTGCGCCTACAACCCAGATCCCACAGGCCCCCAGCTGGACAGAGAGCAGCTGTACTGGGAGCTGAGCCAGCTGACCCACAGCATCACCCAGCTGGGCAGCTACAGCCTGGACAGGGACAGTCTCTACATCAACGGTGAGTAGCTAGAGCCCCCCAGCCTCTGCCCTGCCATTTCTCCATACCCATGTCCACAGTCAAAGGCCAAGCTTGAACTTTCATAAGGAGCTCATTTCTCTCCCCTTAACACAGCCAGAAAAGGTCCTTTTAAGTGGAAATAAAGACTTCCTCCACAGCCTTTTCATCCCTGAGACAGTCACGGGGGCCCAGCTGGAGTAGCATAGTGTGTGGTCCAGGGAGGGAAAGGGGTAAAGCAAAACCCTAGTGGCTAGTGCCATTGATTCTCCCCCACCAGTTAAAGGCTCCTAACTGCAGTGACTCACTCGCAACTTTCTCTTCCTTGTGGCAGCCTGTGGCCCTTTATTCAATCTCCCAGGGACACCTGGAAGTACACCTGTCCTGGGAAACTATCAACAGAACTCTCCTTATGTTCTCAGGGGCAACGTCCTGCGCAACAGTCCTCTTAGCAACAGTGCCAACCGTAATACCAATAACAAAGGCTAATATTTATTGAAGAATTCCTGTGCTTCGGAACTTCATATATATTATGTCACACTTGCCTTACCCACTGTATGGGGCATTATACGTTATCTATGTTATTACTCCATGGACAACAAAAACAAACAACACCCCCAAAGCGGTGCTGAGGGCAGGGAATCCATTCTCATGACATTAGCCTGCAAATAAGTGATAGAATTTGAACTCATGTCCCAAACTAGCTCTCAAACGTAGGCACCCTAACTTCTATTCTATATTATTGACTAAGACAAGAGAAAGCCTGTAACCTCAGGATGAGACAGAATACCAAGGAGCCACCACTACAGTGATTTAAACTAATGAATTATTTGTTTTTGTTTTTGTTTTGTTTTTCTTCTGGTACCAGGAATCAAACTCACAACCTTGCACTTGCCAGGCAGGCGCTGTGCCACTGAGCTAAATCCCCAGCCCCACGAGTGAATCAATTGTTAGCTGTGGTCACCCTACCATTCTGTACAATGCTGCAATTTAGTCCTCTTATCCAACTGTGTTTTGATAACTGTTTCCCTTCTATCCTCCCCAGCTTCTGATAACCCTCTTCCACTTGCTTCTTTCTTTGATCAACTATTTTCTCAATCATGTCAGAGTGAAAACATGCAGTATTAGTTTTTCTATGCCTGGCCTATTTTACTTGACATAATATCTTCACAAAAATGCAAATCAGAACCATTTACCCTTTTTAAAATAGCTATTATAAAAAACAACAAATGCTGGTAGGCATGCAGGGAAAGCGGAGGTCTCATACACTCTTACTGGGAATGTAAAGTACAGCCAGTGTGGAGAACATTGTGGTGATTTCTTCAAAAACTAAAACTAAGCTGGTATGGTGGTACATGTCTGTAATCCCAGCTACTACGGAGGCTGAGGTAGAAGAATCACAAGTTTGATCCCAGTTTAGTGAGATCTTGTTACAAAATAAATAAAAAAATACAAGTGGCTGTGGATGTAGCTCAGAAGTAAAGAACCCTTGGGTTCAGTACCCAGTACTGCACAAAAAGCTAGACCTCCTTCTGATCTCACTCCTTTCCTAACCTTCTATCCCACTCTTTCCCCATCCTTCTGCAGGTTATAACCATCGGTACTGGATCCCCACCAAGAACAGTGAGTAATAATGACCCCAAAGTCTGTGTTCTTTCAGCACCTTTCCCCCTTGAGTCTGGAAGGTATCCTCTATCCCCTAGATTCTCAGCCCCAGAGAAGCCTCAGACCAGCAACAAGTCTCAGGCTTATCCCAGTTGACATTAACGTTCTATCACCTCATTGCCCGCTGCTCGGCCTCAGCAATCTTTGTTCGTGTTGTGTTTTCTTTCAGCTCCAATGACCTCCACATTTTCCCCAGGATCCTCTGCACCCATGACCTCCACTCCCAGTTCTACAGGTACAAATCTGATCTCTAGATCCCATGCAACTTTGACTCCTATTCAGAAACTGATTGATGCTTGCATGATCTAGACCTAACATCCACCCAGCCTCAGCCTGCCCTCTCTTTCCCTTGCTCCCTCCTCTCTGGCCACACCAGTCTCATCTCTGCTCCTCTATCATCCTTCCATCCTCGCAGTCATGGCCTTTGCTGTACTTGCATTTCAGCTGCTTCTGGCTCTTCCTGATCCTGCAGAGCTCACTCAGAATGTCTTTGCTCAGACCACGTCCATAAAGTAACATTTCCCCCATATACATGTTCCACACACAGCGAGTCTCTATTCTCTCTCTGTGCTCATTTCCTTCAGAGTAGTTATTACCATTTGAACTTCTTGACTGCTCAGGTATTTGGTGCCCAAAGCCCCAGAAATAAAGATTTTGGTTTCTTCTCTTTATTTTTACTTTTTCATGCTAGGAGTCCAAGCCAGGACCTTGTGTGTGCTAGCTAAGCACTCCACCACCAGCACCTTGGCTTCTCCTCTTAGCAAAGGATATCAGCTGCAGTCTTTGCCCATTCTGGGCTGAGGGACTGAGGTTTGCCTTTGACATAAAGTTCCACATCTACTATGGAGATCTTTCCCCTTCCTATGATGGGCTGAAGGGTGCTCCAAACAGGACTCATCTTCGCTTACTAGACACTGTGGCCATGATTACGGAATTAATCTCTCTCCCACCTCTCGCTCAGGTTTAGAGCTGATGCATTCTGCCAACTGATAGGTTCTCTCCCATCCCACCTCCTCTCTTCCCCTAGCTGTAGGAGTCAGCCCAGTCCCGGTGCCTTTCACGGTCAACTTCACAATCACCAACCTACACTACACCCCAGACATGGGGCGCCCAGGCTCCTTGAACTTCAACTTCACGGAGAAGGTCTTGAACCACCTGGTAAGGGCCCAACAGTGCCTACTCTGGCCCGCCTTGTCCTTGCTCTACACGGTCCCCTTGGCTTACTCCACTCATCTGCTTCTGCCCAGCTCGAGCCCCTGTTTAAGAACACCAGCATTGGCACTGGCTACTCTGGCTGCAGACTGGCCTTGCTCAGGTGAGACTTCCTTCCCTTACCTTGTGAAGGACTGCGCTGTCACAGGGAGGCTCACCTGAAGGAAAGGACCTATGTGTGACATCGAAAGGGAGTGAATTATAAATGACTAGGACTTTCCAGAAATTCAGGGATGGAAGGCATTATCCTAGCCTAAGAGCACCAGAGAAGGCTTCCTGGAAAAGGTGGCTGTCGGTGATCTTTGTTTGATAAGCAGAAATATGAAGCATTCAGGCTCACTGATCGAAAGGGTAATATTAACTCAGTAAGCAAACATGGAATGATGCACCTCAGGCCACCTCCTGTATGGGTGTGAAGGACATTAAGAGAATTGACCTTGAGCCATCCCCTCAGTAGTACCATGGGGTAGACGGGGCGGCAGAGACAGTGTGAACATTAGACTCTACATGGGGCCCAGACAGTGATTTTAGCTCACCCTGAGAAAGTTGGGTGGAGAATCTCTGCAGAAAATGATGGCTGAGCCAGGTTCTGATAGCTGAGGATGCTCTGACCTAAGGGAAGACTGGCAAAGGTTTCAAGGGGTGGCCCGTGAGAAATAGCCCAGTGCAGAAGACAAGTGCTGTGAAAGCAGATAGTAAGAGGTGGAGAAAACAGCAAATGAAGAATGAATGAATGAGTGGATGAATGAATGCATGCATGAATAATAAAGAAGGGATGGAAGAATGGGGAACAAAATAATGGAAGGGATGGAAGAAGGGAGGCAGGAAGGAAGGATGAAGGGAGGAGAGGAAGGAAGAAGGAAGGGAGGGAGGAGGTGGGAGAGCAGAGAGGGAAAAAGAAAGGAAAGAAGGAAGGGAGGGAGGGAGGGAGGGAGGGAGAAAGGAAGGAAGGAAGATACATGGGAAGAAGGAGGAAAGGGAGGTGAGAGGAGATAGTAAGAAAATGAATAGGAGGACGAAGGGAAGGAAACTGGTTGATTGGAGGATGGGCTGAGTGGACGGCTCAGAGCATAATTGCAAGAGCAGAGGGTGAATCACAATATGAGTGAATATCACCAAGAGTTCAGGCTGGAGTTGAGACTGAAGGAGTTTTCACAATATTCTATACAGCAACCAGACTAAGCACAAGGTCTCTTCAGTGTCCAAAGACATGAGGCCAAACCTGTTCCTGTCACCTGCTGTATGATATTTAATATCCATATGGCTTAGTTTTCTCAATTGTAAAGTAAGAATGACTATTGTTAATAATACTGCTTTATATACTTGAAACTTAGCTAGTGAGTAAATAGTAAGTGTTCTCAACACACGCACGCACACGCACACACACACACACATACCCCACAGATAAAACTATGTGAGGTAATGAATATGTTAATAGCATGGCTATGAATAATCACTTTATTTTTAAAAATGTATTTATTTTTATTAGTATACGTTCGCCATACATAATGATCCCATTCATCCTGAAGAATCTGTACCTGTACCATATCTTAATTCCTTTTTCACATTTCTAGCCCTTCCTCTCAACCCTATTCCCTCTCCCCATTTTCTCCTTCAATTCTGTGAGTAATCATTTTAGAATGCACACATATATATAATCATATTTCAATAGAATTATAAATTTAAAATAAAATGGGAATCATGTTAGCATCTATCTCAGAGTTGTTCAAAGGATAAAATGAGATAACAACTATAAAATGTTGAGCACCTGGTAGATGTTTTGTAAATACTAACATCTGTAGGGAGATGTTTCATAAATGCTAACACCCAGTAAGTATTTCATGGATACTAGTCAGTTATTCAGAGAGTGGGGAACCATGGTGCTGTTGGAAGTACAATCCTGTTATGATGAGATTTATATTAAGTGGAGCATTCACAAATGTGAGCAGGGATGGTTAAAATGATGGTGGACAGAAGAAGTTGGATAGACTACTGGAAGAGAAAGATGGGGGAAGGTCCAGGAGCCTTCTTGACCTATGGTTCTCATCCTGATATGGAATCACGGAAAGAGGAGAAGCTTTGGTAATGGGGAGTGGGTAGTAAGTTTAACTTGGGATATATGGAATCCAAGGGGTCTCAAAGACATCTCTGAGGCTGTTGGCTACATGAGAACGAGCTCAGGAGATAAGTGTCATTCAGAGTGACATTGGGCCTCATGATAATAGAGCTGGCGTTTGACACAGTGAAAATGAACCAAATGACCCCAGAAGAATGGGGACCAAAAGCAGAGAAGTTGATTACAGAGTGGAGCAGAGATGGATAAAGAGGACCCAGAAAGGAACATGATGGAGAAACTAGATAAGACCCAAAATATGAGATAGAATACAACCAAGAGGGACTCAATATGAAGGTGAGTGTGTATACCTCTGTCATCTCTCTCTCTGGACATCCCCATTCCTATGTCCCCATCACTCCAGGAATGAGAAGAATGGGGCAGCCACCGGAGTGGACACAGTCTGCACCTACCAACCTCATCCTATGGGCCCGGCTCTAGAGAGAAAGCAGTTGTACCAGGAGCTAAGCCAGCTGACGCACGGTGTCACCAGACTGGGGTCCTATGCCCTAGACACAGACAGCCTCTACGTCAATGGTGAGTGCCCGTGCTATTCCTGGGGTTTCCCACAGGCTTGGATCTCTCTGGGCCAGTGGTTCTCCACTGGGAATGACTGTGCATCCCATCTGGCAATGTCTGGAGATATTTTCATGTCATTCCTGGAATGGTGCTAATGGTGTCTGTTTGGTAGAGGCCAGGGATGCTGTTAAACATCCCACAAAGTACAAGCCAGCCATAAAGAACTAATTAGCTCAAGATGTCAGTGGTGCTAAAGTTGAAGAATTTCTGCTTGCAAACCTGTAGGTCTGGCACAAACCTAAATCTCTTTGGAGGTTCATTTTTAATGCTTAACACCCCAAAGAAGCTCATGTCTTTTCCTCTTTCGACTCGGGATGAAGTGTTTCCTCCTCATCCATATTCACTTCTGCTTCCTATAGGAGCCTCTCTGGAACATGCAGACGTTGAGGGGAAATGGAATGATGGAGGGTCCTGATGAAGTGTCTCCCAGTGTTTTGTGGGTGACCAGTTCAGCCTTCCCTTCACTCTTTTCTCATTGTTATGACAATTTAAGGCAAATTCTTAGTTCCAGAGGCCACCTGGAACTACACTGACTTTATGAAACGTTGGCACCTTTAGTAAATACACCCTGAAGAGTAACTGTTGACACATCCTTGGCAATACTGATGTGTCTCTCACAACAATCCTGACACAAACAATAGCAACCATTATAGCAGCTCATATTTACTGAAAGTTTCCTGTGTGCCAGGAATTGTGATACAAACTTTATTTGTACGGTCTCGTGTTAATCTTATCCAGTTCTCTGAGGGTTGTTATATTTGTTTTTACCTGGAACCACTATGTATTCAGGCAGTGTCTCACCTGCAATCCAGATGTGCTGGGGCAGTGAGTTAAATTCCCCAGAGACCAAAGAAAATACCTGGAGATAGCTTGTGAGAAATAAGGTGTATTAAAATATCATCAGAAATGAAAGGAGGCTTCCTAGCCAAAAAGAACAGAGCCCAGTAGTCTTAGGCTGGATAGGAAAGTTATTAGAATGTACTTGGAATATCCAGTGGCCACAGGCTAGACTAGTAAGAACCCCAAAATTGAACAGTAATGAAGTGGACAGAAAATTACCAGTTTGGTGGCAGCACGAGGACAAGGAAATTGCCAGAGAAAACTCAAAGTGTCCAGTGCTGGCCAGCTGGATTACATTACTCCATGATGCTCTGTCCCCACCCAGCTACTGCGGAAAGGGGCATTTACAGAGTGAACTATGCAGTAGGAACTTCATGACACTGTTTTGTCAAACTGTGTAACCAGCACGCCAAATAATAGCTGACTCAGCGCACGGGCAGGAAGGCAGTTTCTACAGATACCACTAATATGTCCAGTTCCCAGTAATCCTTAATTCTAATCCAGATATTCTAGTCTTTGTCAGCTTACAGTGTCCCTTTGACTTGGCAAGAGTTTGGGGAAGCCAAAGGGCCTGGGTCACTGACAAGATGCCACAGGCCTTAGTTTTTCTCAGGAACAATACAGGGACAAAGTCATTGGTCCAGGGTCATCCAGATATAACACATAGCCGAAGGAACACAGCACAAACAGAGCAAACTTCACCTACCAGGACAGGCAGGGGCAGCAATGGCCTCCAACAACCTAACCCAATGCATGAGTATTTATTTTTCTCCTATATCTACTTGGATATTTCTTTTCTATCTGGATTGAAGTGTATATGTTACTCTATTTTCTATAGTGCCTCCCGTTTCTGTGTCCATAAAAGGTTTACTCCTAAACTGGAGCTCATTTAGAGGCAGGGTTAACAGTATGGATCTTGTTAAGTGACAGATTTTGTGTGTGTGAGACTGGCACACCATGCAACTCATCTAGGTTTTAGTAGTGCAATTTCACAATGTAATAAAATACCATTGGGATTATTCTGGTAATCAAATGAGATAACTTGGGAGTGACCCTAGAACATTACTGGGCTCCTCTAGGTCCAGCATTTACTTTCATCTCTCCTAGGAGCTCAGATGAAATGCTTTCAATAATCTGGACAAAACTCATGAAAAACTCTATTTTCCCTAAAACCTTCTAGGCTCCCATTATTACTGCAGCCATCTAACCCCCAAGGCTCTCTTCTTTTACAGTATCCCATCCCTTTGCTCAAACTTTCCCTAGTATCCCAAACCACACACATATTCCTTCCCTCCATCACTCTATACTTCTGCCCCCATGTTCCCCTCTCTCAACCTGCCACAATTTTGTCAATTCTGCATCACAAAACACCAGAAGCTAAACTAAAAAATTATACTACCATAATATTTTGTGAAGGAAAGTAACCGAGACAACAAAGACAGGATTAAATTATTTTTACAAATAGAATATAAATAAGTTGAGCACACACACTCATTTATAAATGAGTACGTTTTACCCTTGTAGTGTGGGAAGGATTTTTGCTGGTGGATAGGGTATCGCCCTCAGTATATACAGGTATTTCTTACTGCATTTTATCAGTAAAAATAATAGTGGTGATTGTCATTATTATCAAAAGATGAAACATGTAATAGGGGCCAGGTAAAATGTAACCATATTATTTATCCATGAATCTCATAAAGTTTGTTGATGACTTCCATTCTAGATCTGCTATCTTCTCCTCCCTTTATCCTTACCTACCATAATACACCTTCCTTGCTCTTTTCTCCATATCTGCAGGTTATAACCGTCGACACTGGACCCCCACTACCAACAGTGAGTATTAAAAGCTGGGCTGCCCCAGTGCCCTGGGGACTCCTCCCCCCATACCTCTAGTCTGAGGAGAGACATTGATTGTATCTCCACCCTATGTACCTCAGAGCACCTTCACAATACAGCCAAGATCTTGGTTTGAGTTAAGATAGAGCCCAAATTCCAATTAACAGCATTTGCCTTACATGCTAGGATGGGACCTAATCATTGTTCCCATGTTCTTTTCCCTCAGCTCCAGTTCCCACCACATTCTCTCCAGGACTTTTGACATCCTTCATCCCCAGCTCTACAGGTAGGAATCTTCTGCATGGGGTTAAGAAGTTTCAATGCTGAGTGGTCTGGTCCCCACTCACCACCTGGCCTTAGCTTGTTTTGCTCTTTCCCTCACTGTCTTAGCTTTGGCCACCCCACACACTTCTAGCACCCTGACCTCTGTCCAACCTCAGCACCCTTGCACTTGCTATTTTTGGAAACCAGTTATCCTTGGCACTTTCTTATTTTCCAAACCTAAGCTCAAAAAGCATCACTTTCCCTGGATCACCTTTTATGAAAAAGTACTCTACCTGCAATCACACCTGGACCATGGGTTTTCTCTATCATATCATTTTGATAATTTTCCTGTATGGAATTTATTTCTACTTATTTTTTTCAGTTTTCTTGTATTTACCCCTTAACAGAAAATACAATGGCTGTTGCCAGAGGGTAGGGATAGGGGAAAATGGGACATATTGTTTAATGGGCAAAAGTTTTGGTTTTTCAAGGTGAAAATGTTCTGGATATCTATTTCACAAGTGAATATATTTAACACTATGGAACTGAACACTTACAAATGGTTAAGATGTAAGTTTTATATTGTGTATATTTTACCACAGTTAAAAACATTACTATATATGTTTTCAACATCTTTTACGGCTATTATGCCACCCTAAAAATGAAGCAAATTCTGACCCATGATACCCATGAATAAACCTTGAAGTCATCCTTCTAAATTAAAAAAGTTGGCCACAGCTTATTGTATGATTCTACTCATAGGAATATACAAAGCAGAGAAACTCACATAAAGTACAATGATGCTCCCAGTGGCTGGGGAGAGAAAGGGGAAACAGAGACCACTATTTAACATAGAGATTCCATTTTGTAAGATGAAAACATTCTAGATATTGACTGCATAACAAATTAATACAATCCACCCTTTGACCACAGGTACCCCAGGGCAGAGCTCATAATGAACTTCCCTCCTGTCTTTCCTACTGTAGGTGCAAGTCTATCTCTGGTATTCTTCACCCTCAACTTCACTATCACCAATCTGCATCATGAGAAGGACATGGAGTACCCAGGATCTGAGCTATTCAATACCACAGAGAGCATCTTGAATCGCCTGGTGAGAATTCTCCAGTGCCTACCTGTCCCAGCTCAATCTTGTCCCTACTCCTTTGGTACACTGGCTCACTGCATTCTCTGTCTTTCATCCTCAGCTGAAATCCTTGTTTCAGAAAAGCAGTATTGGGCCCCTGTATTCTGGCTGCAGACTGATCTTGCTGAGGTGAGAACAAAACAGTAGACCTGAAGGCCATGTGACCACCATTCATCCACCATCCCAGGGATAACTGACCACCAGTTCCCATTCTGTCTCCTTCCTTTCAAGACTGGAAAATGAAACTCACTCTTTCCTCCCATGGAAATACAGATGAGTGCTTCTATTAAGCACATGTGTCTGCGGAGTGCTGTTGGGTCTATACTAGTGCCTCATTTCACAGACAGAAAATGAGCCACAGAGAGGTTGAGAAACCTACCCAGAATGGCAGAACTGGGACTTCAGTGAAGTCACATTGCCTTCTTTCACACTGCCAAATTCCCAAATTCATTTCTTCAACCCACTTCACTATACTGCTGTCAGGGTATGTGGTATATTATGACTTTAAAATTTAGCACAGGGGCTGGGGATGTAGCTCAGTGGTAGAAGTGTGATTACCTAGTATGCGTCAGGCCCTGGAGTTGATCCCTAGTACTGCAAAAATAAAGATAAAACTAAAATTTAGCATAAACATTGGCATTTGTTGATTCCCTTCTTTATTCAGTGAAGGTACTGCGGCTGTGCTATTTGTTTGCAACCCAGTTCTAACACCAAGGACATTTGATTAGCCACCAGTCTTTCTGCTTTCTCTGTCCCCTTCTCTCAGTGGGGCTTTTCAGGGCCATAGCTTGGAGTCTCCAGCTCCCCATTCCTATGTCCCTCCCTACCCAGGCCTCAGAAAAACAGAACAGCCACTGGAGTGGATGCTGTCTGCACTCACCATCCTGACCCCATGGGCCATGAGCTGGACAGGAAGAAGCTGTACTGGGAGCTGAGCCATGAGACCCATGGTGTCACTGAGCTGGGCTCTTACACACTAGATAAGAACAGTCTCTACGTCAGTGGTGAGCATCCTTCTAGTAACCATGAGCTGAAGCTGAGAATCTTCCCCCAGGAAGAGGTGTGGGCTCTTCAGCTCATCACACCCCCAGCCTATGTCTCATCTTCTACCTGAGTGTCCTCCTTGGATGACTTAAGGGTACCTGTACGTCTCCCAGTTTGCAGGTCCTTTGTAACTGTATTCCAAGGTTGTGATTTGCACATTCATCTGAGCCTTTCTCCTGACACATGAAAGAGAAAATCCCTCCGACTGGAGGGGATTCAGGAGTCTGATCACTCATCCTTGTACCCTTTTATGCCTCACAATCCACTCCAGACATTTAAAAGCACAGTTTGCACATACATGTGGTAGAAATTTGTGTGTGTTTATCTCCTCAAATAAACTGTGAGCCCACAACGACAGGAACTGGATCTTCAATCCCTCTGCCTTTAGGAACAAAACACATGACAAATGTCCCTATATCAAGAGTGTCCAACTGTGTGGGCTTGAAGTCTCCGTTGGAGGTGGAGGCTGATGCATCTCAGGCTTGACATATCTCTCTTGCTTGTATCCCAATTGTGCCCCCTTTTTCTCATTGCAGGTTTTACCGTTCAAGCCTCTACTCCCACCCCTAGCAGTGAGTACTTGTAACTGTGATGATTGTGTATTCACCAAATCCCTTGTGAACAGCAGCTGATTCCCCACCCTGAGACCCTGGGGAGAAAAGAAAACAATGGACTGTCTTGTCCCACCCACCTCTGTTCACGCAATAGCCCATGGTGGGCAGGGGAGATTCTCGTGGTAGTGTTCAGTTCCATCCTCAATACCCTTTCCCACTGCATTCTGTTTCTCCTTAGCTGCTGTGACCACCACATTTTTACCATGGACCTCCGTGGCTCAAGATCACTTCACCAGCTCCACAGGTAGATGAATTCTTTCTCCTTCTAAGAAGCCAACCTACCCAGACTTAAAGCTCAGGATGGCATCAAGGAGCATGGAAATGCCACGAGCTCCTCTTGCCATGCTCTGAAATCTTGAGCATACAGGATGTTGTCTTCCTCATTTCTCCAGCTGTATTGACCATGAGCAGTTTATTTACCTCCCCTCTGTACCCCAGTTTCCTCACCTACCAAGTAGAGCTATTCATATTTCATAAATGTTTTGAACATTAAATGAAAAATAGTCATATGCTGTATAATAATATTTTTGTCATTATGATCACATATGTGATGGTGACCGCATAGGTTATGACTTAGTAATATTGTTTTAGTTTGTCTACGTAGAGGTATGTACTATATACTAGAGGTATATACCATATAGAGGTATATAGTATATACTATACCTATAGAGGTATAGTATTGCCACACTGATGAAACCTCCTAACATACCTTCCTTATAACATATTGTATCTTTAAATGATGCACAACTGTATATTGACGAATTTAGCACAGTAACTACCAGAGAATTTAGTTCAACAAATATTTATTGCTAATCCATTCAATACTAGGCATAGACAATTAGATATTCAGTAAATCAGATGTAGTCCTTCACTAAGTTTAGTATATGGATCAGCCTGAAATGGGACATAGAGTCACAACTGATAATAGTAACGCAATAAAAGATAACCAGGATATTCAACACTTCGTACATGGCATATCATGTACTATGTCCTTTTTGAATTTTTTATTTTGAATGAATAATTACAGATGCAAGAAATGCTGAAAAATAATAGGGTTTCCCTACATTCTATGCCCAATTTTCCCCCAGTAATTATATCTTGCATAAATTTAGTAAAATATCAAAATCAGGAAATTAATATTCTTTAAAACTAGGAGACCTTAGTCAAATTTTACATGCAGGTAGGTGGGGAGGTTGTTTGTGTGGGTGGGTGTTTGTAGTTCTATATCCTTTTATTACTTGGGCAGATTCCTCTAATCGCCACTACAAAAGGATACAAAGCTGTTCCAAACCCAGCACAAGTTCTGATAGCCATTAGTCTATCAGAATGTTGACTAATGTTTATTTTCAGAGTGTTGCATAAATAGAAACATACAACCCCTGTGACTTTTGGGATTGGCTTTTTCTTTATGCAGCACAATGCTTCCAAGACGTGCTAACACTTAACAAATAATCATGTAACCTTCGCAATTTCCCTGTAAAGTATGATGTTCCCCCTTTTACAGTGCAGGAGACTGAGGTACAGTCAGATAACACGTCCACGGTCACACAGTTGGGGAAAGGGGACAGAGAATTTGGAACCAGATCTGATTTATTAGTGTTGTCCTAACCATGGTAACCACAGCTTTAAATTGTGGTCCCCTTTTGTCCTCCCTGGCTGCAGGAGAGACCCCTTTTCTGGTCCTTTTCACCGTCAACTTTACCGTCACTAACCTGGAATTCAAGAAGAACATGGAGCAGCCGGGTTCCAGGAGGTTCAACAGCACTGAGAGAATCCTGCAGAAACTAGTGAGAGCCCCGCCCACTTCATCTTAGCCACGCCCGCCCCACGCAGGCCCCGCCCACATGTCCAGGTCTTGCCTACCACACTCAGGCTGGTGCCGTCACCACCCACCTCACCCCACCTCACACCCATTTCTCGCCAGGCCACACCCACCTCATCCAAGCCAGGCCCCAGACAGCTAAGCTCTGCCTGGTCCGTCAGAACAATGCCCTAGCTTCTCCTTGCTCCCCTTACTGATTCTTTCTCACTTCCTCTCTTTCCTCACAGCTCCAACCCTTGTTCGAGAACAGCAATCTTGGATCCCTTTATTCAGGCTGCAGACTAGCCTCACTCAGGTGAGATCCTGCTCATCAACAACACAGCCCAATGAGTGCATAAGACCAACACCATGGGCTTTCTAAGCTATGGGCTCCCTGCTGATCCATACTCAGAACCACTGCTGTCCACGAATGTTAACTATCAACACCAGTAGCTGTCATTAAGACCCAACACACTATATACCATGTGTGTTATAGTCATTGTTCAATCAGTCCAAGGAACAGCCCCACAAAGAAGAGCAGACTGAGGCTCAGAGGAAATAAGTGGTTTTGCAAGGTCACATACAGCAATGATGGCATCTTAGCTCCTAGATCCAAACCCCTAGTCCTTAGGCAGTGCTGCCTCCTCAGCCACTATCATGGCCTCTCAGGATATGGAAAGTGGCCACTGCTTAGGGAAGCTAAGAGGCGAGGAAAGGAAGGCACATAGTGTAACAGGGAGATGTTGTACTCCTGTGTGGATCAGGCTCAGCCTATGGAGAACTAACCTGTCCGGGGACAGTAGGCTATGGGAAGGGCATAGTTCAGAATCTCTGAGTCTGGCTCTTGAAACGTTTCTATTTTGTCACAGTCATTTACCTCCAGCTATCCTTCCTTCCAGGGAAGAGATGACAGGAGATTCGTAGCTAACAGCCTCAGTAGGTTTAGAGAGATCAGAGTTTCAGTCCTTGCTCTGCCACTTACTGAGCTCTGTGACTGACCCTGCACACCCACTTGAAGCTTTCTGTCCCGTTTCCCCGTCATCTGTTCAGCCCTCCACACTGGTGGGAGCAGATCTATGAATTCAACTAAGCAAAGATTGAAAATATTCATAAAAAGAAATTGCATCTGCCCTGAGCATCAGATTTTCCCTTACATTATTTCTTAAACGATACAATAAAACAGCTAAATGCATTGTATTAGGTAGTATAAGTGACCTAGAGGTGATTTAAACTGCAGGAGAATGTGTACAGATTCAGTGTAAATACTCCTTAATTTTATGTAAGGTTCTTGAGCACCTAAGGATTTTAGAATCCATAGGAGGCCCTAGACCCAATTCCTAACAGATAGGAAGATGAATGCGTATATGCATGGTACACAACCATGTTGTGCATACATATACACACATTGAATTTGTACATCTAGAGACAGATATAAGCACTCATGTTACTGCCACATATTTTTAATATATGACCACATGAACTGTATATAAATTTATAAATATATAACTACATATGGTTACTATACATATTACAAATATGCTGCAATATATATTGAGTTCATATCACATAGTAAATACTATATACTGTTATGAAAATATGCTAGGAGAACAAGAAATAATAAAATAGTTATACATAGCTAGTTTAATATAAATATTAAGTATAAGTATGATGTGAATAGGTATAATGCCATAATCTAGAATATAATTCTAATACAATAACATAAAATACAAAATATTTACAGATTAAATTTATATTTACAGTATATAGCTATATGTTTATCTTTTCAATGAATTGAACCATGTTATATGTAGTAGGGTAGGCATAATCATTGTGGAAATTGGAAAATGCCACCCCATAAATATGCTTTGAGGATGAGATGATGTAATTCTGTGTATAAACTGCTGGGTCTCATGTAAAGTAAGTATTGCATAACTGGTACCTGTTATTCTAGGAGGCGTCCTTCCATAGCCCTGGGCCAGAAGAGCCCCTTTCCATCTGAATTGTTCAATAGTATATGAGTGAGTGGCTGACTAAGTGGTCATGGTCATGTAGCCAGGGATGGGTTCTGGGTCACGAAGAATCCTGACTTGGGTTGGACCAGCTATGGAAACAGACTTATCAAACAGGCATCTCTCTTAGCCTGTTCAGCATCCTTGCATTTACTTAGTAATGCTCTAGCCCTGCTGGTCCATAGAATCTAAGATGGGAAAATTAGGCTTCTGATAATGCCACCTTTCTAAAGAATAATTTCACTTGCCATGTCATGATAAGCGTCGTGGGGGCACTGCCATCTATTACAACTCAACCCTAACGACCTCTCAGTGTCCACCAGCATCTGTGTCAAGAATTAGCTGGCATCATTTGATCTCTCCACCTACTGAGAGTGCTCACATTGTATCATCTTTGCATTGAGTATTTCAGAAGACTTCCTCCCATGTATATTGAGGGGTCTCTGACATGATGATTCTATCTTTGTTTATACTGAGCATTTCCCTGAAGACAGCAGTTTGCTTGTCCACTAGTATTTATCCAATTTCCAATTAGGATTGGAAAGAGAGAAAGAGAGACAGAGAGAGAGAGAAAGAGAGACACTGAGAGAGACAGAGACAGAGAAAGAGACAGAGAGAGATAGACAAACAGAGATAGACAGACAGACAGAGAGACCAACGCAGCTATAGTTGGACCAACAATATACGGTGCTTCCCAGGCCTGAGAAGGATGGAGCAGCCACCAGAGTAGATGCCATCTGCTCATACCGCCCTGGCCCTGAGGGCTTCAGACTGGATAGAGAGCAGCTTTACTGGGAGCTGAGCCAGATGACCAGCGGCATCACCCGCCTGGACCCCTACAGCCTGGACAGGGACAGTCTCTATGTCAATGGTGAGTGTGGTGGCTGGGATATAAGTGGGGTCTCTTCCCCCATGCAGGTTAGACTCTCCTCCCTGGATTGTGGTCTCCTTCCTTGCCTGGCCCTGGTGCTCTTGGCCATGTACTAAGTATGTGATGACTTCTGTCGACCTCCTGATGATTTCTTCTTCCTCTTGGACCAGTGTCATCCTCAGAACCTTTTCTCTGCAGTGAGAGTCCTCAGAGAGAATCTCCTATAGATGGAGCTACATGAATCTCCCACCCATTGCACCAGAGTGTCCCTCTGTTTGCTACTTTACTCACCTTTTACCTAACCCACACTCTCGCTGCTTCTTGCTGCAGGATACACCCATCAGACCGCTGCACTCATCACCAGCAGTGAGTATTCACCATGTCCATGACTCCCCTCTCTGCCCCACACCAGGCAGAGCAGGGGCTCACCCACCATTCTCCAGGATGTCCTCTCCAGGGGCAAAGGCTATAGCATGGGGGCAAAGTCATTCACCCTCCCTGCTTCACCAGCTTCCGCGAGAGTCCCAGCTCAGCCCCGTGTGCAGCAAGCCCCATAAGGAATCTCTCTTGCCGGCGTTTCTGAGGTGGGAATGCCCAGCCCCTTTCACTCATAAGAGCTTCTCCTCAGCTCCTGCGACCTCCACAGTGGATGTGGGAACCTCTGGGGCTCCATTCTCCATCTCCAGGCCCATGGGTAAGTACAAGTGCATGGCACTGCTGTGAGAGGGAGGCCCGAGCCCACAAACATCTCCCACATGGCACACTCAGACATGCAAGTTCATAGTAAAACTAGGGGGAATGAATCAAGCAACAGCATCCATTGAAGCCTGGTTCAGATTGTGCTAGGTCCTGGGGATCCATCAGGGAAAAGAGATCATCTCTGTCCTCAGAGAGTTTAAACTGTTGTGGACGTGATGCTGCTGATCCTCCTGCTGGTGACAATGACTGTGATGCTCCTGCTGCTGAGTGGTAATGGGGTTAATCCTCTCAGCGGTGACGGCAGTGGCGATGACAATGCTGCTGATGCTGTAACAATGTGGTGATGAAATGATGGTGGCAATGATGATGATGGTGATAAGAAGTAAAATCTAATGCCTGATGTTATCAGTCCCTGAATGTGTGCAAAAACTACATTGCAGTTAGTTAGCACTGTTTCATAGGATTTCATTAAAAGTTTCCTATCATTATAGGGAAGGCAGCATAGAAACATTTCTGTATCACTGACATTTAATTCCTTCTCCCTGTTTTTAAGAGTAAGTGACTCCCAAGTTCTATATTTTCTCTACTTGTAAGCATTGTATTTACTTCTCTGAATTCACTTTTGAGTAAGCTTTTGGATACCATGGCTGCATAGGACACTAAACATGGTTCCCAACTGCCCAGGAGCTGCAGTCAAGTGGGTTGGCACTCTCCAGTGGAGAATCGCAGTCTCTGTGTGAGGACTGGTGCAGAACAGAGAAGGGTGAAGCATCACTAAAGATTCTTTTCTGCCTTTCCTCCTGCAGCCCCGAGCCCTACTCTGGTACCCTTTACCATCAACCTGACCATCACGAACTTGCAGTTCATGCCAGATATGAGCCATCCAGGATCCTCCAGGTTCAACAAAACCGAGGCCATCTTGCAGCACCTGGTAAGACCACAGAGGTGTTTGCAGCCCTCTCTTGCCCTTCCACAGCCTCTCAGGCCTCCTTCTCACCACCGTCTCCATCCTCCCCAGCTTGGTCCTGTGATGAAGAATACCAGTATCGGCCCGCTCTTCTCTGGCTGCAGACTGAGCTCCCTCAGGTAAGATGTCCTAGACCTGACCCTATGCCCACCCACCCAATGGTGCAGCTCTGGCCACACTCGATGCTGCACCTGCTGAACTTTTTTCCCAGATTCTGCCCTCTCAGGCTTTGGTGCTACCTTTTTCGGATCCTCACCAAGGTGGATACTCCCCAGGAGTCAATGCTCCAATTTCCCAAATTTTTCTGTACTCTGCCAAATGATAAAAGCAAAAATTAAGTAGTTATGGCTTATGTATTTCTTAAACTACATTGACAATATTCAATATTGGTGCACATAAAATACTTGTGCGGTTCTTGTGCTGCCAAACAGGTTTGATATTTTCCTTTGCTGGGTCTAGCACGGTGTAATGCTGGTATAAGATGAACATCCCTAAATCCAGAAACCCAAAAGCCAAAACACTTCAAAACCTGAACCTTCTTGATATGTCATAATACTGTTAAAAATAATTTCAAATGTTAGAAGATTTCAGTTTTTCAGATTAAGAATGCTTAGGCAGCACAGGTTATGATATGCTCTAAGTGTGAAAACCCACAAATGTGAAACCCTTCTGGTCCCAAATAGGCCAAATAATATTTCAAATCTCTGTGTGACTAATGAATTGAGGCTCTGCCAACATGTGTCCCAATTCACCTTCTAACCTACGGGTCATTTGTATATTCTAACATTTCTTCATTCGTTGTTTTTTGTTTTGGTTTGGTTTGGCTCTTTTTTTTTGGCCTCCTAGGCAGTCTCATGTCATGCTTGTGATGTTGCCAGATTTACTCTTGTGAAAACCCTAGATATTCAGTCTTGCTCATGTTCCCATTCTCACGTAAACTTCCCTAGGCCTGAGAAGGACGGATCAGCCACCCGGGTGGACGTCATCTGCACCCATCGCTCCGAGCCCACAAGCACTGGGCTGGACAGAGAGCGGCTGTACTGGGAGCTGAGCCGTGAGACCCACAGTATCACCCGGCTGGGCCGCTACATCCTGGACAGGAACAGCCTCTATGTCAACGGTCAGTGGTCTGCATCTGCAGTGCGGCTTCCCCATGGGTTTCATCGTAGCTGTGTGCTCTGGGCTCATAACACACAGGAACAGGGGCATAGTCTCCTCTTCTGGAAGCACTAGGAGAGATGAGACCCTCAGAGAAGAGGGAAGGGTACAAAAATGCCAGAGGATAAACAGCATATAATCTGATACAGAAAGCGTTTCTGCTGTTCCACTCATAACTCTGCAGTTTGTGTACAGAGTCTTCACACGTTTTTACTACTGAGGAGGGAACCTAGGGCCTCATGCAGCTTAGGCCAGTGTTCTACCACTAAGTTCAGACCCCGGCCCCAGTGTCTGCACTTTTGAGACTTTGAGAAGACTCTGTGTATACTACTTAAAAGATTAGGAAACTCCAATAGGCATCTGGGCAGGGTGGTGCAGGACTAATATCCAAGCACTCTAGATGGCAGAAGCACATTAATGACAACTTCTAGCCCAACCTGGATTACTGAGCAACTTCACAGGAGCTTGTCACAAATTTTAAAATAAAAAAGAGGTAGGGATGTAAGTCAGTGTGAACTACAATCTATCTGCAGTATTTCTTTTTTAAAAAGAAAGCACAATAAACAAATCAACCTCAGAATGATGTCTGTCAGTCCATTCCCCATCCTTCCAGGCCTCACCCTTCCTTTCCCTCTCTTTCCCCAGGTTACACCCATCGCTTCCCAACTTCCATCCCCACCAGTGAGTAATCTGGGTCCCAGGATCACTGTACCTGGGACTCACCACCTTTCCCCCTCAATCTCCCTTATATCCCCTGAGAAGGAAGGAGCCAGGGAAGCCCTGGTCTTTCCCAAGCTCAGAAAATCTTGCCCAGCACAAGCTCGAGGACAAATGGGACAGATCCCATGCCACACCCTTTCTGACCTGTGTGCCCCATGCCTTGCCATCCCCTGTTTTTGCTCAGTTTCTGTGGCCTCCACCTTGACCCCATCAGCATCAGCGAGCCCTGCCTCAGTCTCCATCTCCACAGGTAGGAGCTTCCTCCCTGATTCCTCCCTGCAAAGCTCGAGTGCCTGGGGTCTGTGGGAGATGTTCCCTGGGGAGTCCTGAGGCTTCAGAAATACTCCTTCATGGGTGAATGAAGACATGCTCATTTGTTCAAAGACATTTGAGTAAATGCTTACTGTATGAAAGCCTCTGCTAATGCATCAGGAAGAGAAAAGGAAGGGCTAGAGGATTTGACTTCAGGAAAGACAGAGAAAGCCCTGACTGTGATACTCAGTACTGGGATACAAGCAGAGGTTCCTGGGTGAAATCAGTGTGGTCTGCATTCTTTGCATGCTGAATTTTCCAGCCCAAGAAATATGGGAACAGAGTGAGTTGCACACAGACCACGAAAACCACATGCATTTATCCACCACACTTGTGGGGAGCAGACAGAGCCTCTGGTGAGGCCAGCGCTAGCTTGCCATTCCCAACCTCCCAGTGGCCCAGGGCAGAGTCCTGCACAGCCCCTGGCCCTGGTGAGGTGCACCATGAGCTGCAGACTGCTCTGCTTAGCTCCAGTCTCTAGTTACACATCAGCAAGGGGTGCTCCAGGCTGCTCAGTGCACTGACGCTGAGGTGGAGCACACTCCTTCTGCAGCCTGGGCTCTCTGTGGTAAGGTGTGAAGGGCGAGAACACACACACAGCAGCACAGAGCCTGGCATCAAGACTGCTTCTGGCATGCAGACACTGTGTGACTCAGGCACACTCTTTATCTTCCCATGGGCTCAGTTTCACATCTGTAAAATGGGTATCAGGATGCTACCTCCCTCCAAAGCAATGACATCAAGGGAGTCATTCATCTTGCCAATGTTGATTTGCTTGTTTTAGAAAAGTAGGTAAGCCATTGACAATAGGGTCTGACATATGGACTGGAACCTGTTTCTGCCATTGTTTAAAATCAATAAAGACCTGGATTTCCAAACTACAATTGGGGTTAAACAGAAACTCAGGAAAGAAAATGAGGGAATCTTCACTACCTGGAGGGATATCTGATAACACGGGGCTTCGCAATGCGCTCACCTTTACAGAGGAGTGTCTCAGACTTCTCCAGGCAGCTGTCCAGTTATCGTGGGCGTGTGCAGTTCCTCCCTGAGGAGAAACTGTCCATCCTGAAGGAAGACCCTCCCGGTGGTTAAGGTTGCCCAAGGACGGGAGCCATACTCAGGGTCACACAGCGAGAACAGGCTCAGGCCCTGCCTGTCCCCTTCTCCCACTGCAGCCCAGGCCCCGGCCCTGCTACCCTTCACCACCAACTTCACCATCCTGAACCTGCGCTATGAGGACGACATGCGTCACCCCGGGTCCCTGAAGTTCAACTTCACTGAGAGAGTCCTGCAGAAGCTGGTGAGAGCCCCCACTGCCCTCAGCCCGGTGCCAGTGCACCCTCATCCCCCCACACCATGCCCACCGCTCCTCAAGCCACCTCAGCTCTTCCACCCCACACACCTCACCCTGCCCAGCCCATCTCCACAGAGCCTGAGAGCCTTCCAGTCCTTTAGCAATTCTGTCTCACTCCTGCGATTTCCTCACAGCTCCAAGCCCTGTTCCGGAACAGCAGTCTGGGCTCCCTCTATGCAGGCTGCAGACTGGCCTCGCTCAGGTGAGATCCTGCTCATGGAAAGCACAGCCCAAGTGGCTGACTCTTCCTGTGGATGATGCTCCACATTTCCAAACTGTCTTTCTCTCCTCCCACATGGCACTCACAGCATCTCTAGATCTATCCCAGAGTTTGGGAGGCTGAGGCAGGAGGCCCGCCATGAGCTCAAGGCCAACCTGAACCACAGTTAGACCCTGTCTCAAAAAGAAAAAGCAGTCTCCATGTCTGGCACTGGAAGTTTTCTGCTTTTTTATGGTCTTCCACCCCCAGCTTCATTTCCACTCGAGGGAAGACATAACAGTGGATGTAGGGGTGAGACCCTCACTGAGTGCAGAGACTCCTGAGTAGAGTCCTAGCTGTGGCATTTACTGAGGTCGGTGATTGCGACCCTTGGCTGGGTGATAATTCTCAGTAGGGTGCATGGAGGGCACTTCCCTGGAGAGACCAGCTCCCTCTTCACTAGCGTTGACCCGTTTCCAGCTGGGGTGTGGAGAGGGGTGGGCATACACTGATGAAGAGACACCTGCACCAACCATATATGGTGCTTCCCAGGCCTGAGAAGGACGGAGCAGCCACCAGAGTGGATGCCATCTGCTCACACCGCCCTGGCCCTGAAGGCTTCAGACCGGACAGAGAGCGGCTTTACTGGGAGCTCAGCCAGATGACCCATGGCGTCACCCGCCTAGACGCCTACACCCTGAACAGGGACAGTCTCTATGTCAATGGTGAGCATCGGGATGTGTCCTGAGTCTCCCGCTCTTAGCTGGTTAGACACCCCTTTGTGACCATGGCCCCATCCTCTGTCTCTTTCTTGAGGGCTGGGATGAGTTCAGTGTGTGCTGTCTCTGGCGTAGCTCTCACTGTTTGTTCCTCTTGCACTGGGCTCATCCTCACGGCCTCTTCTTTGCTCTGAGAGTCGTGATAGGGAATCCGCTGACCATCCTCGCTTCATGAATGCCCCTCGTGGTACACAGTAGCCCCCTCTTTGCTGCCCTATGTGTCCACTGAGCCTAACCCACACCCTCCCTGCTTCTCGCTGCAGGATTCACCCATCGGACCTCTGCACTCATCACCAGCAGTGAGTATTCACCATGTCCAGTGACTGCCCTCCCTGCCCCACACCAGGCAGAGCAGGGGCTCACCCTACCATGTCCGGTGATGTCCTCTCCAGGAGTAAAGCCTGTTGGGGGCAAAGTCATTCACCCTCCCTGATTCCCCAGCTTCTGTGAGAGTCCCAGCTCAGCCCCGGGTGCAGCAAGCCCCCTAAGGAATCTCTCTTGCTGGCATTTCTGAGGTGGGAATGCCCAGCCCCTTTCACTCATAAGAGCTTCTCCTCAGCTCCTGCGACCTCCACAGTGGACCTGAGAACCTCTCGGGCCCCATTCTCCATCTCCAGGCCCACAGGTAAGGACAGTGTGTGGCACTGCTCTGGGAGGGAGACCCGAGCCCGCAAACGTCTCCCACGTGGCACACTCAGACATGGAAGTTCATAGTAAAGCCAGTGATAACTGAGCACCTACTTTGGGGTAAATGCTATGATGCATTAGGGAACACGCAACAAAATATGTCTCCTCTTAGGCTGTTTATAATCTTGTGATGGTGGTGATATGATCATGATGATGTTTGTGATGATGGAGATAGTAATATGAAGATGATAACAAGATAAAGGTTATAATTGACATCAAAACCTGCTGTGCATATACCAAGAACTATTTTTGCAGCTAGGTAGAATTGTCTAACATGCTTTTAAATAAGCTTTCATCATTACAAACAAAGGCGCCATGGATACCTTTGCTTAGTCACTCTTTTTAACTTCTGCTGCCTATTTTCAAAAATGGGGGTATGTAAACTCCTGAACTGTGTATACTTTTAAACATTGTACTTATTTGTCTCACCTCTAATTTTGAGCAAGTCTTTTGGACATAGTGGTTGTATATAATTTAAAAGAGTGGTTCCAGTGAGCCCAGGATTAACAGCCAAGCTAGGTGGTACACTCTGGTGGAGAATCAAGTCCCTGGGTGAGGTCTTGAGCACCTGGAGGAAATGCTGGACAGATAACTGTACAGTTTCTCTTTTCCGCCTTTCCTGCTGCAGCCCCGAGCCCTGTTCTGATACCCTTTACCATCAACCTGACCATCACAAACTTGCAGTTCATGCCAGATATGAGCCACCCAGGATCCTCCAGGTTAAACAAAACCGAGGCCATCTTGCAGCACCTGGTAAGACCACCGAGGTGTCCACAGCTCCCCTCCTCCCTTTCCACAGCCTCTCAGGCCTCCTCCTCACCTCCATCTCCATCCTCCCCAGCTTGGTCCTGTGATGAAGAACACCAGTATCGGCCCACTCTTCTCTGGCTGCAGACTGAGCTCTCTCGGGTAAGATGTCCAGGAGAGATGCTCACACCTCCTTGCTCCCTGACAAAGCCTCTGAATCAATCTGTTCCCCACATGCCTGGTGAAACAGCTCTGGGCACCTGAGATGCTATGTGCTCTGAGCTTTCTCCCCAGATTTTGTCCTTTCAGCATTCTGTTCTATCTCCTTCCAGTCCTAAGCAGTGTAGACGTTCCCCACAATGAATGCCCAGAATTTCCCACACTATTTTCCACTTGGGAAATTTAGAAAGCAAAAATGAAGAGTCTTCATGGCCCGCGCACTTCTACACCTACACTGACAGTGCTCGGCCATGCTGTACCCAGTACATTTGCAGGGCTCTTGGGCTGCCCAGCTGGCATGTTTGTTATTTCCCTCGGCCTAGCCTAGAATGGCATGAGGCTGAAATAGGATAAATATTCCTAAATCCAAAAATACAAATTCAAAATGCTTCAAAATCTGAAACTTCTGATTTGTCTTAAGAGTGTTCAAACAGTTGCAACTTTTAGAGGATTTCAGATTTTTGCACCAGGGATGCTGAACTAGTGCAAGTTATGCATATACTCTGCATCTGAAAACCCAGAAATGTGAAACACTGCTGATCCCAAATATTGCAGATAACATATACTAAACCTCTGTCAGTACTGAATAAGCACAGTGCTAACACCTGTCTCGATTCACCTTCTACATCTACAGATATTTATAAATTCTCAACTATGTTTTTCCCTTCCTCCTAAGCAATCTAATTTAGTTTTGTGCCTTTTGTGGATATTTTGGCAAGACTTCCCCATGATCAGTCTTGCTTATGCCCCTGTCCACGTGTCCCACCTCCCTAGGCCTGAGAAGGACGGATCAGCCACCCGGGTGGACGTCATCTGCACCCATCGCTCCGAGCCCACAAGCACTGGGCTGCACAGAGAGCGGCTGTACTGGGAGCTGAGCCGTGAGACCCACAGTATCACCCGGCTGGGCCGCTACACCCTGGACAGGAACAGCCTCTATGTCAACGGTCAGTGGTCTGCATCTGCAGTGCGGCTTCCCCATGGGTTTCATCGTAGCTGTGTGCTCCGGGCTCATAACACACAGGAACAGGGGCGTGTTCACAGCCGTTCCCAACCTGGGTAACTTCATGCCTTAGCAAAACCTTGCCTCAAAAGAAAAAATAAAAAGTGCTGGAGTTGTCGTTCAGTGTGAAGGCCCTATGTTCAATCCCCATACTGAAATACAAAAACAGTACAAAAAGAAAAAAAATAATAAGCCCAACATTGTTGGCTTCTTCCCACCCGCATCCTTCCACTCTTCACTTTTTCTTTTCCTCTCTTTTCCCAGGTTACACCCATCAGTACCTGACCTCCACCCTCAGCGGTGAGTAATCTGGATGCCAGGATCCCTGTGCCTTGGCCCCATCTCTTCTCTCCCTTAACCCCTGCATACATCCTCCAATGAAGGAAGGAATAGGAAAGCCCTGGTCTTTCCCTACTCAGAAAAGACTTACCCCAATATAAGCTTGCGTTCAAATAGGAAAATGGTCTTCGGATCCCATGATGGGCCCTCCTTGGCTGAGAATCCCTATTTTCTCCATCTTTCCCGTATTGTTTTTTTCTTTAGTTTCTGTGGCCTCCACCGTGATCCCAACAACATCTTCAACCCTTGCACCAGTTCCCACAGGTAGGAGCTTTCGCTCACTACTTCCTTCTTACAAAACTCTACTGTCCTGGGCCTATGGTGTGCATCACCTGGGGAATATGAGGCCTCATTTATTCATTGGACAAATATTTATCTAGCACTTACTATATGAAAGGCTCTGGTGATGCATTTTAAATAGAAAAGAAATTGCCTTAGTCTTTGCTGGGAAGACAGAGACAGACCTGGTTATAAAGCTAAGTACTGAATGAATTAGATGCTCCTGGCTGAGATTTGCAGGTGTACGTAGGTGATTTCTCTCTTGTTTGAAACCGACTTCTCAATTCCAAGAATGAGGAAACCGCAGAAGTTACACATATACCAGCAAAATCATGTGTGCTTATGGGTCACACTTGCTCAGGAACTTAGGGAGTCTCCGGTGAGGCTGAGGCTCAGCTGTCCATCCCCAGCACCCAGCTGAGCCAGGATAGATTTCTGTACCACCTCCTAGCCCTGGTTAGATGCTAGATGAGCTGGCATCACCTCTGTCTTACTCCAGTCTCTAGTTGCATATCAGTGAGGGATTCTAGCAGGGTTCTGACCACCAGCTACTCCGGTGTAACATGCTGGTACTGTAGCGTTGATCTCTCTGTGGTCGTAGATGGAGGTGTTAGGAGCACAGACTCTGGGAGCACAAAGCCTATATTCAAATCTCATTCTGACCTTTAGAGACTGTGTGACTTTAACCAAGTATTTAAACCCCCTCTGGCCTGATTTTCCCATCTGTAAAGTAGACATCATAATGCCATTTCCCTCCAAAACAGTGAGTTCAAGGTAAGTCTTTTAATACATTAAAATGTGTTGACTTGTTTTTAAGAAAGATAAGTAAAGACTTTAGAATAGGGCCTAACATATACAAATGCCACATATGTGTTTCTTCCAAATACTTTTTTTTAAAAATTAGTAAACATGTGGATCTCAGAAAAATAATTTAGGTTAAAGGAAAACTCAAAAGAGGAGAATGTCTGTCAGAATCTTAGCCACCCCAAGGGTTAGATCTGTTTGCTTTCAGCTTGGCAATGCATTTAGCTCCACAGAGCAGAGGTAAATGTCCACAATGCCATTTAATTAGTGCTGACGTCTGAGGAGGACCCTCCCTCTGATTGAGGGTGAACATGCAGAATGGCCCCCTGTGTAGGTTCACACAGCAAGAACCGACTCCGTGCATGTCTCTCTCCCACTCCTGTTGCAGCAGCTGGCCCCATCCCGGAACCATTCACCCTTACCTTTACCATCACCAACCTGGAGTATGAGAAGAACATGCATGAGACCGGATCTCAGAAGTTCAACTTCACGGAGAGAGTCTTGCAGAAAGTGGTGAGAGTCCTGCCCCACCCACTGACATGGACCACGCCCACCTCATCCTCTCAGGATAGACGCCAGCCCTGCCTACTGATGCCAGCCCTGCCCACCTCAAGCTGCCCCACCCCATCCTTCTTCAGCTCTTCTGCTCACCTTCCTCCCCTTCCTCCACAGCTCACACCCTTGTTCAAGAAAACTAGTGTCGGCCCTCTGTTCGCTGGCTGCAGACTGACCTCACTCAGGTGAGTTCTTAATGGTAGCCCAGGGCTGCCCCAAGTCCTCCCAGGTCCAAAGAGGCACTGGGTAGATCCAGTACCAGGGTTTTCCCTAATGGTACCGTTTTCCCCATCAGCGCCCTCCAGATTCTACAACCTATCTCCAGGATTGGGCCCTCCCCACCTCATCTATTCTGAACTTCCTCCTTCTCTTCCTCCCTTTACGCTAAGAACATTTCTCTGGAGCTTTAAATTCTGTCCCCAGGATTTCTTTTAAGACAAGTGTGTCTTTTCCACTTGCTTTATTCCAGAAGTCCAGCTCTTCCCCTGGCTCCAGTATGATGGCTCCTATCCCCAATCCAGGAGCTTGTATGTTTGAGTCTTGCATTTAATAAAACTTCTTGAAGCCATAATTGCTCACCATCCTAGGCTGGCTGAGACTCCAGCAACTGCGCTCAGAGACTTTAAGTCTGGCATCTTACCTTTCTACCAGTCTATTTTCTGTCCCCTTCCTGTCTTATTCCAGGGATCTCATGATCCTTTTTTAGACATTTCATTTATTGTCATTCCCCACACTGACTCACAGGTCTGAGCGGCACGGAGCAGCCACAGGGGTGGATGCCACCTGCACCCACTACCCTGACATCACAGGCTCTGGGCTGGACAGAGAGCGGCTGTATTGGGAGCTGAGCTACCTGACCCATGGGGTCACCTGGCTGGGCAGCTACTCACTGGACCAGAACAGTCTCTATGTCAACGGTGAGCAGCAGCCACCCATGTCGTGTGTGCTGCGCTGTGCATCCACATTACCCCCACCCAGGATTCCCTTTCCTGCCACCCCGCCCCATCCTCACCCTTTCTTCCTTTATCTCTGCAGGTTACACCCATCAAATCCTGGCCACCACCGCCAGAAGTGAGTACTCTGAGGCTCCACCACCCCTGTACATCCCAGCTCTTTGGAGCGAAGTCAAAAGCCTATTCTTTCCATTTTCCATCCTTATCCTACCTCCTGGAATGAACAGAAAGTTTTACCCTAAAACTCCCTAGGCACAAGCTTTTCTTTCCCAGTATCTCCATGGTGATGGGGTCCCCACAACAAATACTTTTTTGTCCTCCCAGCTTCTATGACACCCACCGTTTCTGCATTGATTCCTACCGCCTCCTCCTCCAGTCCCACAGGTAGGAATTCTCCTCAGTAAAGATGCTCGCAGTGGTTCCTGCAAACATAGGAGGTAGAAGGAGGGGTGGAGCAGGTGGCGTGTGGCAGGACCCCAAGGCTGACAATTTTATGGTGCTGGAGATGGAGCCAGCGGCCTCACATGTGCCACCAAACACTCTACCACTGAGCCTCATCCCCAGAGCTCAAAGTTGATTCTTGATGGATTTGATAGTCTCCCCAGATCCCTAGAATTCCTCAGTACCAGTCCCTCTCCCAGAACCCAGCAACCTAAGCCATTCTCTAAAACCTATAGGTAGCCCCTGAACCCCCCACCACTTTGAAAGCATACAAAACACCAGATTTATTTTCTGAGATTAGATTTGTCCTGTGGCCAGTATACCAGAAACCAGCTCAGCAAAAGATCAGTTCCCTAGTTGACTCAATCAACCAACTGATCAACAACTTGAATTAAGAATTCAATCCTGAAGAGATTGAATAGATAAGACTTTATCTTTCTTGCTAATTCTTTATGAATTATGTTCCTTACAATAATATGTATATCAGCTCCTTGGCTGGAGGCAAAAAATATGGCTTGTGTGTGTAACACCTACACTCTGCATTTCTGGTTTCTGTGTGTGGCTAAAACTAGGGTCCATCTAAAACAAGACACATCGCTGCTTTCACTCCCCACCCCTCTTCTAACTCCCACGTGTCTCCAGATGTGGGCACGCTCCCTGTTATCTCAAGAGGGTAAGGTCTCCTGAGTAGGCAGGGTTTGTGTCCCTTTGTCCCCCATCCAGACCAGGCCTGATGAAGGATGTGAACTTCTCCTCCACTTTCCCACACCTAAGTCATTTAAATTCTAGAGCTTGAGCTTCTGTCCTAAAATAGCTGTGTAGCCTTGGGGTAGTGACTTATCCTCTCTGAAACTCATTCTCATCCTTAGTGAGTTGGGATAAATAATAGGATCATATCCAGGGGTTATGTGAGGATTACATGAGATGCTGCAGAGAGAGTACTTAGCACCAAGGTAGCATATAGTAAGCTTCTGCCCAATGCTACCGTCGCTATTGTTGCTATTTTATTGTCATTTTTATCACTGTTGCCATTATTAGTGTCTTTCAAAATAAAGTTTCCTTTTCTAGGAGAAACATGTGGATCTCTTGCCCTAGGTGTGAGCACACTGGGTACCAGGGATCTATCTGGTAGATCCATCTGGATTTGGAGTCTCCCTCAACCCTTGAAACTACTTCAAATAGTACTCGGGGTTTGACTTCTCCCTTAACCTTCCTGCAGCCTCTAGCCCCACTCTGGTGCCGTTCACCCTTAACTTCACCATCACTGACATGCCTTACACGGAGAACATGCAGCCTTTGGGCTCCTCGGAATTCAACAAAACAGAGAAAGTTCTGCAAGGACTGGTGAGAGCCGCATCCTCTCCCTCTAGCCCTGCCCACTGACGCCTTCCTACCCATTCCAGCTCCGCCCCCTCCCTGTTTCCTTCCCATAGATGCCCCACCTATCCCCGCTTTCCTTCCACAGGTGCCCCGCCCACCAATGCTAGCTCCACCCACCTTTCTTGCTCCACCTACCTCAGCTCATTGATTCTCCCGTCCCCATTTAGATCTTCTACTCTTCTCTTTCTTTCCTCTCCACAGCTTGACCCCTTGCTCAAGAACACCAGTGTCGGCCTCCTGTATTCTGGCTGCAGACTGACCTTGCTCAGGTGAAACTTGCAAAGAAGCCGGCCCAGGGTGGTATGGTTGAGACTCTTATGCGTAGTTATCTAGGGCTAGGTCCTCCCTTTGGTCTCAGCCACTTCCAGCCCCTAACCTGCGAAAGCCACTTCTGCTTGGACCCCTGACAACCAAGCCGTCTTCTGGATTTTCCCACGCTCCTAAGCCTCACATCTCCCATGCAGTGTGTGTTGGTCGGCTTTTTGTCGCAATGACAAAATACCTGAGATAATTAATTTATACAGAGAAGAGCCTTATTTTGGTGCTAGTCCATGGTCAGGTAGACCTTTGTTCTCAGGCCTGTGGTGAGGCAGCTTATCACGGTGGGAGAGCATGGTGGAATAAAACTGCCCACCCCGCCACCAGGAAGACAAAAGACAGGAAGATGAGGGAGCTGGGCTTCCATAGTATGCTCTGAGGTCATGACCCCAATGACCAAAGACCTCCCCTGGACCCCTCCTCTCCCAGGTTCTACCACCTCCCAGTAGTGCCACTTGGGAACCAAGCCATTAACGAACTGGGGGGATGTTTAAGGTCCAAATTACAGCATAGGGTTTCCTAAGAACAAAACAACAAAATATAGCAACCGGAAAGTATGCATCCAACTAACCTGCAAAAGGACACAGCCCTGACCCTTTACAAAGGATGCACATATGTCCCAGAAAGATAGTCCACAAAACATACAAATATCCCTGAAGGTGAAGGCACAGAAGCAGTGTGTGCCAGGCAGTAGGAGAAGGTCAGGGCTTCTGTCCACATTCTTTACCACATCTTTCTTATGGGTGGCTGTGTCCTGCACTGTAGGCTACTTAACAGCATCTTGACCTCTAAACATCCACCTACACGCCTGTAGCAACCCTCTTCTCCTCACCTCCGAAGCTGTGACCACCAAAAATGTCTCGATGCTGTCAAAGGTCTCATGAAGTACAAATTGCCTCTGGCTTAGAATCACCAAACTAAAAGCATCCCTGAATTGTTACCCTAAAGTCTTTTGGCAAAACCGTTACTATCCCCAGTGTTACACATGAAAAACTGAGACACAGAGCGGTTATGGAGCCAACCACTGCCACATAGTGAGGCCAGGATTCAAGCTCAGTCTCCTCAAAGCGCATGCTGTGTCCAACCCTGCTCGCCATCCCACTTTTCTTTGGGAATAACACAGCCTTTGCCTCCCTTCCCCTCTGAACCCAGCTCTGCTAGTTCTCTGAGCAAGCACAGCCAGTTCCACCCCAGGGCCCCCAGGAGGATGAGCCTCAGTGGGCATCTCTCCACGATAGCCTCAGTTCCCTGAAAATTTCCTTTTTCAAGAGAGGTAAGCCTCCCTATGGTGCTGAGATAGATAAGAATGATGTGAGTTTTCTTAGGACACAGTTCCAAGGCATTGATGTATCCCCTCTGCTCCCGTGTCCTGGAGTTCCATGAATTTTCTTTCCATCCATTAACACTACTTGAACTCCTACCCTGCATGAAGCTTACTCTTCCCAGCTCTGAAAAGTCAATAGTCTTCATCCCTCACAAAGGGTCATTAACAGCTCATTAATAGTACCAGTCATCATAAATAATTACTATATTTATAACTATTATAATAAGTGTGGCCACAGATACTCGTTCGTTATTTAGAGTACACTGGGGGCCACTTGAAATACATCACTTATATTGCCTGATTTCATCCTCACGACACACACCAGTGCCCCAGGTACCATCATTATGCCATTTTATAGCTGAGAAACTGAGACCCAGACAGAACATTGAAATGTTGAGAGATGAGAAAAATGCGGTGAGTCGAGGCAGAAGTGAGACTGAAGTTCATACCCAGAGAAGAGTAGGTGATGGCCAGAAGGACTGTCTCAGAGAAAGAGAAAAAGCAGGTAAAGAAAGAAGAGCCCGAGGCCAGGAACACACAGAGCTGAAATACACAACTGCTAGGGGAACGGGTGCAGAGGTGAGCGATGCAGGCTTCGGATGGGCTAGAACTGATCGCTACCGGACAGTGGGGAAAATGGAAGAGTTCGGCAGGTGTTTCACAAGGAAAGATTTTTGTTTAGAGTGAGAATTGGCTGCCATAGCGAAAATGGATCACAGGTGTAGGGCAAGAATGATGGGAAGCCTGGTTTTAGAAGGCAAAAGTGAGGCCAGCTCCCCCAGTAGGAAGACAATAGCATCCTGGGTCCTCTTTACAAGAGTTGCTCCATGTTCTAACAGTCCTTATAGGATTCTCAAGATACTGTCACGGACCTCAGTGGGTGGATCCTCATTATGTCCATTCCTGGATCCTTCCTTAACAAGCTGAGAGAGGAGCCAACAGACTGTCCACGTCTGGCTTCTTATCTCTCTACCAGGCTCATTTCCTCCAGCCTCTTCTTGTCATAGCGCCAGGATCTTGACATCCCTCTCCACCAATTCATTCATGGTCATCTTTTTCACCTGCCCTACCAGGCCAAAGAAGCATGGGGCAGCCACCGGAGTTGATGCAGTCTGCACCTACCACCCAAAGTTAACAGGTCCTGGGCTGGACAGAGAGAAGCTGTACTGGGACCTGAGCCAGCTGACCCAAGGTGTCACCCGATTGGGACCCTACACCCTGCAACAGGACAGTCTCCATGTTGACGGTCAGCAGCTGCCCTCTCTACTTTTCTGTATTATAGATGCCCACAGCTTCCACTTCCAAAGTTTGTTCCTTCTTCACCTCTGAGTACCTCCTCACTCACATTTCTGTGTTGTTTCTGCAGGTTACACTCACCAGACTGAAATAGTAGTCCCCAGCGGTGAGTAGTCCATGGCCCTCAGGGCCATCCTGCTTCATTCAAGAACAGAAGCTCCAAGTCTTGCTTATATCACTAGCTGTCATGCAGGGAAGGCTTGGGAAGACTTTAAAATCACAATTACTCCTGTTCATCATCTCTGTGTTCTCACTTCCATATACCTTTCTCTGGCAACAGAAAAATGCCACTAAATGAGGGATGGATGGAGTAAAGTCATATTCAGGAAAAACATGGGAATGAGAACGTTAGGTGGCAAACTATCCCCTTCAAAGGTCTCTAGCTTTCAGATCACTCCCTGCCCACCAGGATCATGCGATGGTCCCATGTTATCCACAGCTAATGCTTGAGTCGTTAGATGCCAGAACCCCTCAACCACTGCTGTGGTCTCCAGTGAGATGCTCCCTGGTCTCAGCTCTGTGATCCCAACTGTGGCCTGATTCAACTCGGCATCCCCTTTCCATCCCTGCTGCAGCCATAGGATCTCCCTTGGTGCCATTTACTCTAAACTTCACCATCACCAACGTGGCCTATGAGAAGGACATGTGGCCTCTAGGGTCCTGGAAGTTTACCAACACCGAGAAGGTCCTGCAGCACCTGGTGAGAGCCCTGCTCGCCTTGCACCAGTCACACCCACCTGCCTCTGACCACGCCCACTTCAGCCCTGTCCTGCCCTTTCATGTCAGCCCCATCTGTCTGTCATCTGTGCCTCACCTGCTGATAAAGGCACAACCCAACTATGATGACCTTGGCCCTGCTCTCAGAGCTCATTCTCTCTCCACAGCTCAGGTCCCTGTTCAAGAACACAACTATCGGCCCCTTCTACTATGGCTGCAGACTGACTTTGCTCAGGTAGGTCCTAAGGATAACTGGCCATGGTTGATCTAAGTGGTCCCAGGCCCAAAGATTTTGTTCAGCTTCCCTCCTGTACCCTTTATGAATGTCTCAGCATAGGTAGAATTCAGGAGGCACTGACTTCAGCACCAAGATGTCTCCTGGTCCCTAAGGAGCTGTCCTCTGATCCTGCAGAGTCTGTCAGCAGGACTGGGCCTCAGCCCTCCTCAGCCATTCTGAAATCTTTCCTTCCTTTACCCTGTAAAGTACAAGTGAATTTCCTTCAGGTTTCAAACACTGGCTTTTCTTGGATCGCAAGCATGCCTTCTCCATTTGCTTCGGCTCCCAACTCCAACTCCAACATCTCAAGCACAACCTTTTCTGTCTCCATGCACACGGGATGCAGCCTTCAGACACCATTTGATCATGTCTCCTACTATCAACTCTGCTTACAAGCCTAGAATGGTCAGAAGTCAGGACACTAAGAAATCAAAGTTTAACCACCTCTCTATGAGCTTCTCATTTCATTCTGGCCCCTTCCTGCCATTTCTCCAAGAATCTCAACACCCTTCTGACCAGTTCCCTTACCGTCATTCCCCTTACCTGCCTTCCCCAGGCCTGAGAAGGGTGGGTCAGCCACAGGAGTGGACACAGTCTGCACATATCATCCTGAATCCATGGGCCCCAAGCTGGACAGGGAGCAGCTGTACGGGGAGCTGAGTCAGCTGACCCAAGGCATCACCCAGCTGGGCCACTACACTCTGGAAAAGAACAGTCTGTATGTTAATGGTATGTGGTGGCTCTATATTTCCTATATTTTACAACCCACTGCATCACCTTCCAGGCCTTCTTTATTCCCTGCCCACCTTCCAACACTTCCTTGCTTTCTTTTCCTGTCTCCTCTGCAGGATACACCAACAGGACTGCAGTAGCCACCCCCAGTGGTGAGTACTCAGTGACCATCAAAAATCTCCACCACAGCCAGGAAAGGAAGCACCAACCCCCTGCCCACATCTCCAATTTTCAGGAAAAGGAGTGGGGATCCAGGCTGAGAAGTCTCTGCAGTAACCATTAGTCGTTCATCCTCCCCACTTCTGATCACAAAGAAATGCCATTAAATCATAGTGAGGTGTATGAATGGAGGAAACAAGTCAATAATTCAACAGAAATACTGGAAGTGAGGATGTGTGATTGAGACCTCCAGCCTTTGAAGATTGGTAGCTTCCAAATCATTCCCTGTACTCCTGCAGTCTGTGATGTTCTAGTGAGTACTTAGTGGCCCTCAGATGTCCTCAAGTCACATATTGGGAAAGAAGCACCGGTTCCCTGCCAACTTCTCCGGTGGTCCAGGGAAAATGAGTTCGGGTCACAGGCCAAGAAGTCTTTGCAGTTGCAATTAGTTGCCCATCATGTCCAAGTTTTGGGTGCTTCTGGCCACATTTCTGAGGCAACTGAGAAGTCCCACCATATCACAGTTGGGTAGATGAAAGGAGAATACGTGAGCAATTTCACAGAAACATTGGGAATGAAAATGTTATGTACAAAACTGTCTTCTTTGAAGCTTTGTATCTTCTATATGTTTTCCTTCTAACCTGCAGCATGTGATAGTGTAGTGTTATATACAACTTGTGATTCAGACATGAGACCTCAAGGCTCTGTAGCCGTTGTTATGGCCTCCGGTGGGACAGTCCCTGGTCTCAGGCCTGTGGTCCCAGACTCTGCTATCCATGTACAGCACAGGTCTGACTGACCATGGCCTCTCCTCTCCTACCCTGCTGCAGCCACAGGACCTCCGCTGGTGCCATTCACCTTCAACTTCACCATCACCAACCTGGCCTATGAGAAGGACATGCAGCCTCCAGGATCCTGGAAGTTCAACAACACAGAAATCATCCTGAAGCAGCTGGTGAGAGCTCTGCCCACCTTCCTCCGACCCAGCCCACCTCACTCCAGCCTGGCCCTGTTTTTTATTAGTGTCCATTTATAATGTGTAGCAGTTACATTTATATTGGAAAATCGGCACAAGTGTGTAATATATCTTTATCATTTTCCATCACTGTACTCCCTAATTCCCCCCTTTCCTCTTCTAATCTCCTTCCCTATCACCAAAAAGTCTGCCCCCTTGTTTCCTACCATCTGTCCTTTATGTTACTTTTATTTATTTGTGTCTTATGCCTCTCATAGAAAACATGCTTTATGTAGCTTTCTGAGTCTGATTTATCTCACTTAACATTATGATCTCAAGTTCCACCCATTTTCTTGCAAGTGACCTGATTTTATTCATCTTGGCTGAATAACATTCCACTGTGTATAAATTACACATTGTCATTATCCATCCATCTACTGATGTGCATCTAGGCTGCTTCCAGAGCTTAGCTATTGTGAGTCGTGTTGCTACAAACATGGGTATGCACATAACACTATGCCATGATTTTTTTAACTTCTCCAGGAGTATACCCAGGAGAGGTACAGCTGTGTCAAATGGAATTTCCATTTTTAGTTCTTTGAGGACTCTCCATGCAGATTTCCACAGCAGTTGTACTAGTTTACCTTCCCACCAACAAGGTAGAAGCATTCTCTCTTAGTCACTGTCCTCATCACTGAGACACAATACCTCAAACCCACAACTTAAAGGATGAGAGGTTTATTTTTAGCTCACAGTTTCAAAGTTTGGCTCAAAAACAGAAAAGAGTACGGTGGAAGAACCTTCCACAGAGGAAAGCCACGACCATCATGGCCAACGGAAAGCAGCGACAGAAGGGAGGAGATAGGGAGGGACAGCCACCCTTCTAGGCCATGCCCCCAGTGACCCACCTCTTCCAAGTAGGCCCACCCCCTAATGGCGCATCAGCTATGGATTCATAGCTGCATGAATCCACTAAGCCACTGCTGAGTATAGCAGCTCCATGATCCCAGCACCTGCCAAAAGCCCTGCCTCTGAGTGTGTGAATGATTTGGAAGTCATTCTCGACCTAAACCATGACAGATTCCTTTCTCCTTACAGCCTAGCCTGAATTCATAATTTTTTGTGTTTTCAGCAATAGCCATTCTGACCAGGATAACCTGGAGCCTCAGAGTTGTTTTGATTGGCACTTCTCTAATACTAAAGAAGAGGGACATTTGTACACGTACTTATGGCCTTTCCTTTAAGAAGTGTGCATTCAGTTTATTTGCTCATTTTTTGATGCCAACCATGTCCATCCACCATCTCTGCCTCTCCTACCAATGAAAAGACCAGCAACCATGATGACCTTGCCCCTGCCTCTCTGATAAGCCCTCTCTTCTCCACAGCTCAGCCCTTTGTTCAAGAACACTGCCATTGGCCTCCTATACACAGGCTGCAGACTGACTTTGCTCAGGTAAGTCCTGAGAATAATGCCTGGCCACAGCTGCCCTAAGTAGTCCTAGGCCTGCAAGCTTGTTCGGCTTCTCTCCTGTATTCACTGTGAGTGTCTCAGCACAGGTGGAATTCAGGAGGCACTGGATCCAGCATCAAGGTCTCCTGGACCTACCACCTTCCCACCAGTACTATTCTGAAATTCTGCAGTCTTTCAGCAAGATAAGACCACTAACCTGATCATCCTGTTTGAGTTTTCTTTCTTCGCCATCCTTTCACAAGAGGCATTCTTTAGATTTTCTCTTCTGTCACTAGTATCCCTCTCAAAACAGCCATCCTTCTTCTCCATTTGCATTAATGCCCAACTCCAATCCTGAACCTCTCAGGTATGATCCCATCGGTCCCCATGCCATGAGATCACACATTTCAGCCCACTAATTAGTAACAGTTTTCCCACCCGCCAGTCTCTTCTCCCAGTGGTACATTTGCCAAAAGTCAACACGGTCAGAGAATCTATGGTTGTCAACTTCCCTACCAGGCTTCTCACTTCTCTGGCCTCTTCCTGTTCCGCCCCAGAAATCTCAAATTTCCTCCCATAGGCAAGACATTTATTATTATTCCTCTACTTCACCCTCCTCAGCCCCAAGAAAAATGGGTCAGCCACAGGTGTGGACATGCTGTGCAGCTACCATCTGGACCCTAGCGATCCCAAGCTGGACAGAGAGCATCTGTACCAGGAGCTGAGCCAGCTGACCCACGGCATCACCCAGCTGGGCAGCTACACCCTGGAGCCGAACAGTCTCTATGTCAATGGTGAGCAGCAGCCTGCTGTGCTGTGCTTCCCTTTCCAGGCCTTCTTTACTTCTTTTCCACCTCCCAGCTCCTCCTCACTCTTTTCCTCTTGCTTTCTGCAGGTTACACCCACCAGACTGCAGTCACCACACCCAGCAGTGAGTACTCAGTGACTCTGCGAACATTCTCTGCTCCAGCCCCTTCCAGGGAGGGAAGCCTCAGGCCCCGGCCAGGCGTCCAGCTCTGATGCTGAAGTCATCGCCATCCCCCAGCCTCCTTCCCTTCATCCCCAAAGACAAGAGTGCCAACCTTGACACCTCCTGTCGCTCACCTTCCCGAGCCATCCATCACCAAGTACCACCTCCTTTCCCTCTGGGGTATCTCTCAACTCCTTCCTCTTTTGGCCACATTTTCACACAAAGTTATTTAGGCCACCAGCATATATTTTTGCTAGGATAACAGCAGCGTACGCTATTCTGGGTTCCTACTGTCCTCTACACAGCAGCTACAAACTTATTTTTGGTGTGCATTTTCCCATGTAATACCCACCTTGTTGACGATCCTTTTAGATGGCTCCATTTGGTCTACAAGCTGCACTCAAAGCCTGTGCTATAGGTCACTTGGTCCCTTTCAGGACTCAGAGGATCCTTCCCTTCTCATATCTGCACCTTCCTATAGTCTTAATGAAGGAACTTCAGAGTCCTTGAGTGGATCATGCTTGTCTCCTTCCCTGACCTTTGACCACGCTATTCGTTTGGCCAGGAGAGCTCTCCCTACTTGCTCAGTTTCCATTAACTTAACTTTTTACCATGCTCTTGGTGACTCCTGAAATGATTCTCACTCCAGGGAGTTTTCCTCATCTACTGGTTGGGTTCCTTTCCTGAATTTTTATAGCCCTCTTCCTTGCCAACTCCTGTTGAAGCATAGTCATCTATTCACTTCCATGCCCACGACATTGGTCAACTATGGCCTATTAATGTTTGGACACACCAGAGCCCATCACAGAATCCTGAGCACATTAGGCACCCAAATAAGTGTTCACTGAGTGAGTGAATAAACATTTCTGGTCACTTAGACATTTTAGAATGTGTCCTCTTTTGGCTCCTGATGTCTGGAGCTAATGTCCCACAGTATGGGCTGGAAGCACTCTTAAGCATGACTATGACCCAAACTGGACACTTCTGTTTTCCTCCAACACTGCAGCCAGCGCTCCTACCATCGTACTAGTCACGCTCAACTTCACCGTCACCAACATGCATTACACAGAGGAAATGGGGAACCCAGGTTCCTTGAAGTTTAACTCCACTGAGAAGATCCTTCAGCGCCAGGTAAGAGCTTTTTCATGGCCACTACCCCACCATCTCACACCTGCCATTCTAGCCTCCTCAGCCATCCTCACTAATCGTCTTCTCCGTTCCCTACAGCTCAGGTTCTTGCTCAGTAAGACCAGTGTTGGGCCGCTGTACGCTGGCTGCCAACTGGCTGCGCTCAGGTGAGACTCCAAGATGAAGCGACTCGTCAGACTGAGTAGACCTTCCGGTACCACATGGCAGGGCACAGGCATTGCTAAAACCAGCACCCACCATGATGCCTTCAGGCCTTCTTAGTGCACAGATTGAGGGTTCCCTGGCTTAGAGATGAGGAACTGTGTTTAGTGTACAAACCCAGGTGTTATTCTGCTTTAAATGAGGATTGTCCTGGTGAAAGAAATAGGACCACCAAACTTTCAGTCTGCAATGCTTTTCCATGTTTTGTGTCTCCAGTATGACTAGACTATCCCACACAAATCACACTTAGCATACTTCACAGCTAGGCACCTCAGCATCTCCCCCTTTCTATGCTTTTGCTCAATGCTCAAAAGCCCTTTCTGTGTCCCCATGTCCTCCCTCCACCAGGCGTGAGAAGGGTGGGGCAGCCACAGGAGTAGATGTCATCTGTACCTTCCACTCTAACTCTACAAGCTCTGGGCCGGACAGAGAGAAGCTGTACAGAGAGCTGAGTCATGAAACCCGTGGCGTCACCCAGCTGGGCCACTACACCCTGGACCACAACAGTCTCTATGTCAATGGTGAGGGACTGCATTACAGCACAATCTTTCTCAGTTGGAATCTTGGATTTTCCCAAAGCCTTGAACAAAGCCCCCATCTCTCTAGCATACTTTTGACCAGTCTTGCTTTTCTTCTGTGCCAATGGGGACAGTGACCATGTTCAGCTATCTTCAATCTTGTTTCCTGCTCAACTCTTTCCTAAACATCCCTCACTGCCACTTCCCCTTTGTTTTTACCAAAAAAATCTATATGTCCTCCTTTATTTTTAGTCCTTTATATCTACTCAGTCTTCTCAACTTTATTTTTTTGTGCAGGTTACACCTTTGGAGGCACAGCCGCAATGCCTACCAGTGAGTACTCCTGGCCTTGATTTCCTAGGTCCCGCCCTCACCTGCAGTTTGGGCAACAGCCGTGCTTCATTCACCTCCTCTCCTCAGTGAGGGACACAAGGGAAAGAGAAATGTCTTCAACTTTTCCCTTCTCTTCCCCTGGGTCTTAGTAGAGCGCTCCATGCAGGGGTGCAGAGGGCTGACACTCAGATCTATTCTCCCACTAGAATGATTTTCATTTTAATTATCTCACAATTCTATCTTGTTACTGCTAAGCGGCAAACCAAGGCACAGTAAAATTTAAAGAGTTTATTTGAGCAAGTAGTGATTCATGAAGCAGGAACCATTAAGCAGAAGATGGCTTTGGGTGCCCCCAAAGAAGGAAAGAAAAAAGCCTTTATTGGATAAACCAGAGGCAAAGCCAAGAAAACACTTGATTAGTTACCGCACTGAGGTTCTTATTTGATCTATCCCAAATCCCTAGTTCTGTATGGAAGTTGACAACTTCTGGCTGGTGAAGCTTCAGTTTCACTTTTTCTTTGCCGCAAATATTTGTCAAAAACTACCCAACTTTCACTCGGTTTTGTTTTTTCTTTCACTCATTTTTACAAATCAAGCAATGTCAGGTTTGCTGTCTTGGCCTAACTGGCTTTTGTGTCTTCAGGGAGCTCTCAATTCTAGGGTCCATTTTATTTTATTTTAACGGTACCATTTTCTTATCTTTTAGTTTCTTCTCTTTTTGTTGTTGTTGTTGTTTTTCCAGGACACTCTTAATATCAGTGTTACACTTGTTAGGTTTTCAACAACTGTTTATTGATCTCTTCCAGGCACTGTGCTAAATCATGTCCCATTAGTCCTCTAGGGCTGCTATAACAAAATAACACAGCCTGGGTGGCTCAAATAACAGGTATTTATTTTGTCTTAGTTCTGGAGGCTGAAGTCCAACATCAAGCTTTTGGCTGGTTTGGTTTCTTCTGAGGCCTCTCCGGGAAATGGAGACAGCTGTGTTCTCCTTGGCCTTTCCTCTGTGGGTGTCTCATCCAGATCTCTTCTTAAAAGGACCTTCATCATATTGGATTAGAGCCCAACCTAATGACCCTGTTTGAATTTAAGTACCTCTTTAATTTAAGCACCTCTCCCCAAGTGGAGTCATCTTCTGTTATTCTGAGGTGCTGGAGTAAGGACTTCAACCTATAACTGGAGGATGGCACTTGCAACTTATCCCACAATTCATCCCTCTCTCTGCAGCCTTTACCTCTCACTGCAACTATGTGACTTAGCTTCATCGTGCAGATGAGGAAGCTCAGCCTCAGCCTGCCAAAACCTCACAGCAAATGCATAATAGAGTCAGTTCTCCTCACTCCAAATCTGGTCCAGCTCTCTGTGCTATTTCTCACCTGGCGAATTAGTCTAAAGGACGTGCTGGTTGTGTGTGTGCACATATTATGTTCAAGTTCATGGGTAAATGTTCTTCACATCCCCAGCAAGTTCCTTGTGATGAGAACTTTGTAGGCTTTCCAGCACGAATGATTTTTGCATGAAGGATGTGTCTTCTCCGCTCTCCCAAACTCTTCTTGGGTCCATGGCTAGTTATCCTTCCTTGTTCCTAGCAAAAATAAGGTGATTCTAAATTGTTAAGATCTAATAACGGCCGTCTTTTCCAAAATAAGAAGAGGAAAATAAGTTAATATCTGCTCCACTGACTGTTGTTTAATCCTACAAATAGTTTCTGGAGCACTATAGAACCAGTTTGCAATATATGAAAGGACAGCAAGATGGGTGGATGGAATGAGGGAGAGAGGATGTATGAATGCTTGGGAGAAGAAATGATGGGTGAAAAGAAAAAAAAAGGAACAGAGGAGAGATGGGTGAATAGAAGAAAGGAAAAAAAGACAGACACAGGAAACAGATGAATGAATGTGTGGGTGGATGGAAGTCAATATGAGGAAAAAGAAGACAAGATGGATGGAGAGATGAAAGAAAAGAAAAGATGAAGGGGAAAGCAAGGAAAGCTTAAGGAAGGAGGAAAGGAAGGGTGGAGGGAAGTCTGAACATAAACTCAGGTGGAAATCTACAGAGGGGAGGAAGGAAAGATGCATGCATTCATGGGTTAATGGATGAAAGAAAGAGGGGGAGGGAGAATAAATGTATAGGTAGAAATGAGGACGAAAGGAAGGAGGAGGAAAAGGAACTGAGGGAAGGGAGGGAGGGAGAAGGAAGGAAAGAATTAAGAAAGAAAGGGAAAATAAAGAGAAACAACCATGGATAAAGGGATGGAAGAAAAATTGTATAGTGGAAACAAAGAAAGATTAATGCATGGAAGAAAGGAAAGGATGGATGGATGGATGGATGGATGGATGGATGGACAGGATGGAAGAAAAAAGAAAGATAGATGGATGAATTAATGAAAAGAATGGTGGAAGAAAGGGAGGGAGGAAAGGAGAATACATGCATGAAAAGAAAGATGGAGGTAAAAGGAGAGAAGGAAGAATTATCCAAAGGAAAGGAGGGAGAGAAGGAGAAATAAACTTTTCTTTCAGAGATGAGACATTAATTCATATTTATATTAAAACTATATACATAGCAAGTCATCAGAGAACATTTATTACTTATTTTATGTAATAAAACCTAACATAATGCCTACTCTGTGCCCGGCCTTTCTTAAATATTGTACAAAGATTAATTGACTCAAGCCTTGAGGTAGGAATCAGTATCAGGAACCAGTGTCCTCATACTATTTTACAGATGTACAAATCAAACAGCAAGGAAGTTCATGATTGTTGAGTGGAAGTGGGAGGAAGGAAAGGGAGAGGCGGAGGGGGAGCGAGAG
>NW_004955563.1:556330-589033 GCF_000276665.1 Chinchilla lanigera
GCAACATTGTGCACAACCAGGAGAGAAAGAGCAAAGAAAGGTTTGGTACCAGTGGCAAGTAAGGAGAGCACCCGGGTTAACTCCCAAAGCGGTGTCTCTCCAAACAGAGGAAGCAAGGAGGAGACATCTGCATGTTTGTGCTGGAGCAAGTTCTCATCACATGTAGAAGCAGACATGTTCCTGAGCATATGAAGTTTCTTCCACATGTTGCATATTCTGTAATGGCAGATGGAAATACTTCTGGGGGAGATAATTTGCAATGTAAGGAAATCATAAGGGCATAGTTTACTCTTGGACGCCTAGAAGTTCTGGGCAGAATTTAGCCAGCTCTTTCTGGTGCTCTCTGGAGGACTTTATCTGAGACAAAGAAAAATGTGAAGGGATTTTAGTAGTCAGGGGCCTATTCCCCTCAACCACAGGGGTTTGACCCCAAGTTCTAACTTAATAGTTCACTCTACGTGCAGATCCTTTCTCATTGGAAAAGGTGCACAGTGGTGCATGCCTGAAGCAAGAAGATTGCAAATTCAAGGCAAACCTGAGCAACTGAATAGGACCTTGTCTCAAAACTAAAAACAAAATATTTAAAGTGCTGGGGGTGTAGCTCAGTTCAAAGGCCCTGAGTTCAGTTCCCAGCGCCGCTATAACAAGCAAGCAGGCAAAGCTGTACTGGTGTTTTCACAGAGAGCTCTGTCCTGCATGTGGGTGGGTGAAGCATCTGAACACCTAAATCAAAGGAGCCTTTAATTTACTGCTGAAGCTGTGTCCGTTAACAAGTCACCCTTGGGTTTACCAGGAGGCACATAAGGGTCCTAGGAAGCCCAACTCTGGAGCACACATTGCCCCTACCCCACTCCATGCAAACCCCAATTTACCCATTGCCCTACTGTGAGCTTTCTTTTTCTCTCTCTCCGCCCACCACGCTGTAGCCGAGGCAGTCCACGAGGAGCTGCTCACCGTGAACTTCACCATCAACAACCTTCGTTACTCAGCAGACATGGGCCATCCTGGTTCCCTCAAGTTCAACATCACAGACACGGTCATGCAGCACCTGGTCAGCAGCCTGCGACCCGCTCCATCCCTCCATCCCCACTCCAGGGCTCTTTCCTGTCTCTGACCAACACTGGCTCCTTCCTTCCTTTCCAGCTCGGCCCTTTGCTCCAGAGGAGTAGTCTGGGTGCCCGACACACAGGATGCAGACTCACCGCACTGAGGTGAGAAACATCCCCCAACCCCATGCTACCCCTCCTCTCCACCCACGTTCAGTTTAGGAGGACTGGGAGATCAGACTGTGGAGCTGGGATGAGCGCTTCATGTTGTCTTCTTGGTCTTTGGAATTCTTCATCTTATTTTCTTAGAAATTTCATTTTAGTGTATGTCTGTGATACATTGTAAATACATTCGTTGTAGGGAATTGGTAAAATACAAAAGGAATCTTGATCTTTTAACTTCCCATTCCCCTTCCCTTCCTCTCTCTTCTGTCTTCACCCTCAGATCTCCTTTCCATCTGCACAAAGTCATCTCCCCATTTCTTACCACTTGTCTTTATTTTGCTCTTTCAATTATACATACTTTGGGTTTAACATATAAGGGGAACTGCGTGACATTTAATGTCTGTGTCTGATTTATTCCCTTAGCATTATACACTTACGCTGCATCCATTTTCCTACAGATGACTTAATGCTCTACTTCTTTATGGCTGCAGTGTTACATTTTCTTTATCCATTCACCTGTTGGCCTGATATAGGCCATTCTCAGGATTTATCTGAGTTGTGCAGCTATAAACAAGGGATGCGTGCATCCCTGTAATATGCTGTCTTTAGCTCTTTAGGGAAGATACCTAGAAGAGATACAGCTGGGTCAAATGGAATTTCTATTTCAAGTTTTTGAGAAATCTCCGTTCTGGTTGCCATAATTTTACATTCTCACCAACAGTGTGCAAGACTTTGTTTTTCCCCCCCCCAACCTCACTAACATTTCTTGGTTTTGAATTTTTTATTCTTTGTGGAATAAGATAGAATCTCAGTGTTCTTTTGACTTGCATTTCTCTAATGGCCAGAGATGCTGAGTATGCTTTCATGTATCTATTGGCCATTTGCATTTCTTCTTTGGAGAATTATCTATTCATTTCACAACCTTCACTACTCAGCAGACATGGACCATCTTGGCTATCCTTTCAGTCCAGTGAAAGGATGGGGTCTGTCCACTCTCACCACTCCTGTTCAGTGTAGTACTTACCTTACTTATTTGTAGGCAGTTTAATATTATGTGGTGCTAGGGATGGAACCTAGAGCATTACACATGCTAGACAAGTATTCTACCATGGAGCGCCACCATTTAATTTTTGAAATATAAAAAAAATCTTATAATTTTAAGTTATACAACTTGATGTTCCAATATATGTAGTGAACTGATGACACATTCCAGCTAAATGCATCTCACATCTGTGTAGTTACCATTTCTGCATTCTTTGACCAACATTATCCCATTCTTCCTCCCAGGCCTAGGCAAACATCATCCTACCTTCTACTTCTATGAGTGCTATGTTTAACATTTTTGATACCACTTATAACTGAGAACATGCATATTTTTAACGTTTTATTATGAAAAATTTCAAATACATAAAAATAATAGTATATATTCATGTACCAGTTGTCTGGGTTCAATAGCCCATGGTCAACATTAACTCACCTATCTTTTCTTGCTGCCTCTCACTGTACTGAAACATATTCTGTGTATGTATGATAAATATTTTTGTGTCTATGTCCAAGGGATAAAGATTCTTTTTTCTACTAATAATTTCGATGATGTTGTCATGCCTAAAAAATAATTCCTTAACAGTTTTATAACGCCAGGCAGTGAGTGCTTACGTTTCTGTTCCCATAGATCAGCTTGCATTCTTTTGTGTTCATTAAGTACCACCGTTTTCATATTTTCATTCAACTAATACAGCTCCACTGAGGCAGACAGTGGCTATCACAGTGACCAGGCAGACTTTTCCTGACCTCATCCACTAGAGAACAGATACTAGGCAGCAAAATAAATACTTAGGTAATATGATTTCAGATGGGATAAAGTTATTTGGAACACTAGTGAAAGCAGTCTTATCCAAGGATACTTTAGAGCTGTGCCCCAATAGCTTCCTGACCAGGAAAACTACCCCAGGCAGAGAGAACAGCAGGAACAAAGGTCCTGAGGTGAGAATGAACTTGTTTTCAATGAACAGCAAAGAGGGCGGTATGCCTGGAGCAGAAAATGTAAGAGAGAATGAGAGAAGGTGAGATTTGAGATATAAACAAGGTCCTCACTGTTTAGAATCTTGGAGGTCTTTCTTGTCTTGTAATTGTAGTAAAATATGCATAATTTACCACCTGAATTATTTATCTTCTCATTTCCACGATGAAATACCTGAGGCAATTAATTTATAAAGGGAAAAGGATTTATTTCTGCTTGTGGTTCTGGAGGTTCCAGTCCAAGATGGCAGCCCCATTGATTGGGGCACACCATGATGGGAGCGTGTAGTGGAGCAAATCACTTACATAAAGGTCAGAAAACAAACTAAGTTGACTGATGTGGTCTCAACATCCCCTCCTGTGACTTCAGGGCTTCCTATGAGGCCCACCTCCTGAAGGTCCTCAGCATCACCCAATTATGCCGCTCAAAGACTAAGCCTTTAGCACATGAACAACTGGCAGACTATAACCCAAGTCCTAGTACCATCTTAACTACTTTGGGGTGTACAGATCAGTAGTGTTAAATATCTTTACACTGTTGTGCAACTATTATCACCATCAACCCCAGAACTTTTATCTTCCAAAACTCTGAAGAGTTCCCAAACTCAGTCCTCATTCAGCACTAATGCCCTCTTTCCCCTCCCCCACCCCGCCACCCCCCAGTCCATTTCCATTATGTAGTAATTTGATGGTTCTAGGGACCTCCTATGTGTGGAGCAATACTGTATTTGTCTTTTTGTAACTGGTTTATTTGGTATGGAGATTCATCAAAAAACTAAAACTAGAAATTCTATTTGACCCAGCTATTCCCCTTCTAGGGATCTTCCTGAAAGACTTAAAGACATCATATTACAGTAATACACGAATACCCATGTTTATAGCAGCAGAATTCATAATAGCAAAACCTTGGAAGTGACCTATATGTTCATCAACACATGAATGGATAAAAAAGTGTGGTATTTGCCCACAATGGAGCACTACGCTGTCATAAAGAAAGCTAAACTTGAGTTATTTGTGGGAAAATGGGTGCACCTTGAGACAATAATGTTATGTGAAGTGTGCCTGGGAAGTAACCCAAGAAGGAAGGAAGGAGAGAAGCTTCCAGACAGAAAAAGTACAATTAGATGTAGATGCAGCGAATGGCCCAGTAAGACCAGGAGGCAGGCCATAAGGTGTGCAGTGGCTACAGGTGGAGAGATGCCAGCTGGTTTCCATTCCCCAAGAGTTCTTCTCTCCCTCCCCAGGTCTGTGAAGAACGGTGCCCAGACACAAGTGGACATCCTCTGCACCTACCAGCAGTCCCCCAGCAGCCTGGGTCTGTCTGCCAAGCAGGTATTCCATGAGCTGAGCAGGCAGACCCGTGGCATCACCCGGCTGGGTCCCTACTCTCTAGACAAAGACAGCCTCTACCTCAACGGTGAGTAACCCTCAGTCCTAGCTCCCCAGACCCCTGCAGCCCCTTAGTGTGCCCAGTTACCAGTTCATTAGGGGTCGACGGGATTCCAATCCTGCCTTCACCCACGCAGCTCTCACAGCCGTCACACAAGGCTAGTCCTTGGCGAATCTCTTTCTGCAAGTGAAGAAACTGAGGCAGAGATGGGTTAGGTCAGTCTCCCAGGTGGGCACAGCATGAGCCTCCGTTTTCGTCCTCCATTGTCAGGCTCTGCTCTGTGCATTTAACTCACAGAAGACTCTGCCTGGAGAGACCACAGGAGGAACAAACATCTGTCCCCTCATTCTGATTTTTCCTCACTCTTCATGACTGATACTCTTGGGTGGGTCCCCTGTGCTGGGAAGGAAGGCAGGCACTCTGAAACCTAGGCATCTGAGCTTCGGAAACACTGGACACTAGCACCCGTGTTGACTCAGGAAAGGATGGAGGTAGAAAAGTCACTCCCTGTGTGGGGCTGCCAGAAGCAAAGGGTAACCATGGAGAAGTTCATCAAATTGCTACCCTCCCCATCTCTTGTTCCCAACCTGAAAAGGAACTCATACGCTCGTCACAGTTGCCCCAAGAAGTAAGCAGGGAGACATTCTGGGGCTTCACTACTCCCATGTTTAAAAAGAGGGAAACTGAGTCACAGCGAGGAAAGGGGACCTGCCCACACTCAGTAGGTGTGCGGCCAATCTGGATCTCGATATTCTGACTTTATATCTGGTCCCTTTGGTTTGGCCATTAGAAGGGCTTGTGTAGGATCTTCTCCGACATAAACTGCACAGATTATGTGATGCATTTTGTTGTCCAGTCAGGATTCATCAAGCATGTACTATAATCCTCACCTTGTAGCTGGCATCAAAGTAGAGGTAACTTACATATGTGAACTGTACTAATATAAATGCCAGTGTGGCAGAGACTGTTTTGTTCAACACTACCCCAAATATAAATGGACCCCTGGACATAATAAATGTTTATTAAATATCCATTGGATGGAGAGGTAGATTGGAGGTAGGATGGAAAGGCAGAGGATGCCTGGATGGATGTAGGTGTAAAGGAAGAGAGGTGTGGGCATAAATCGTACGATAGCTCCTTGTCGGGAGCCTCTTGTAGATGTGGGTAAGGAAGAGACAGATCTGATATCAGGAAGTTATTGTTCATGATGATATTGAAGACAAGTCCTAGAAAGTGAGTTAATGTTTACTAAGTACACACAGGGAAAGTTACCCAGGCAGAACTACACATGGGCTAAGGCATGGTGAGAGCATGGTGTATGGGGCTGTTCCTCCGCCTTCCTTTATGTGTGACTTTTGTTTTTCAGGTTATAATGAACCTGGTCCGAAAGAGCCTCCCACAAGTACGTCTCTGCATGCAGTGCCCCTTTCATTCCCTGGAGCTCTTTGGCCAAGCTTTTCTCTTCATTCATGGAGAGAGCTCGCCACAAACTCAGGCCATCTCCTGAGTTGAGCTAAGATTTCAGTGAGCGGAAGAATTCTGAGTCCTTGGGCTGTGTTTGAACCTGCAGCCACAACACTGAATTTCTGCATTTGCCATGCTCCTCTGGGTTGGGGGTAGAAGTCTGAAAGTAAATTTCCTATGGGGTTAAGGACTGGAGTCAGATGAGGACCATGTAGCTTATGCCCCCTTTTGGCAAATCTACAGGAGTTTCACCAGGGGCTGCATTATCAACCTGCAAACTAGTGGCTACTCAAGTGGTTCTGACTAAAATTTCCCATTCTCTCATCTAATGGTCCACTCAGCTACTTTTCTAACCATCAGTTCTTCCATATCACCAGTTCTGCCTTTTCTCAGTTATCATCTTTCCAGCTCTCCGTTCATCTAAGTGCCCATCCATCCATCCATCCACTCATCCATCCATCCACCCAGTCTTCTACCCCTTTGCCTGTCTGTCCTTCCTCCCTTCTTTCTGTCCATCCAGCCACACATCTGGTTGCCCACCCCCCACTGTGCCCATTCACCTTCTTATCCTTTCATCTTTCTCTCCTTCCATCTCTACAACTTATCTTCTTCGTTTCTATTAATTTTGCCTTCTCTCTTGACCCTTCATTTATTCATTTTCCTTCTATCTATTCCTTCAACCCTTCAACTTCCTCCCAGTTCGTTCACTTTTCCTCTGTATTTTTCCTCTCTTGTTCACCCACTCTCATTTACTTGAGTCAATTTCAAAGGCTTGATCATGCCTCTACTCACACAATCACTCTTCCTCGCCGTCTGGTTCATGTCCCACTTATGAGTGGTTGTTCTGGCTTGGACCACAGATGGAGACCAAGTCGAGCTAAGATTTCAGTGAGCAGAAGAATTCTGAGTCCTTGGGCTATGTTTGAACCTGCAGCCACAGCATTGAATTTCTGAGTTTTCCATGCTCCTCTGGGCTGGGGGTAGAAGTTTGAAAGTAAATTTCCTATGGGGAACAGGGCTTCTCTTGCTTTGTGGAGTCTCTATCCTTCCCTCATGAGAATGCTTTCCACAGCTCCTGAGCCAGCCACCACATTCCTGCCATCATCAACATCTGTGCAGCCAGAAGCCACAACAGGTACCAAGGGACCCCTTTTCCTCCCATAAAATAATATTTCTTTGGAGAAGATGTCTTAGTTACTTTTTCCTTTTGCTGAAGAAAAATAGCTGACACCCAAAGTTAAAGGAGGAAATGTTTATTTCCTCATTTATAGCTAGCTCCAAGGCAGGTAGCCTGACAGAGGGTCATTGCAGAGAAGAAACAATTCAGGGCAAGCAGAAGGCAGCAAAGGCAGCAAGTGAGAACAACAGCCCTCTTTCTGTCCCTTGTATTCTACACAGGCTACATCCCCTTATGGATAATGGGAGAAACTTCCCATTATCCACACCCAGGATTACGCCCAACCAATCGATAGACTAAGTAATCCCACAGCTTAATCCCAGCATCACACACCTTAGATTTAGACACTTCTGAAAAGCTCCACCTATGGCCCCATGAGGCTTTGTGGGGACATCTAGACACAAGCCAGAACAGAAGGTGAAAGAGCAAGAGGAGGAGTAAGCAGAGGCAATGGAAGAGGAAATAGGGGAAGGGAAAGAGGGTTGGGAAGAGGAAGAATGAGAGGAGCTGGCTGTCGCATAAGAGCTAGGAAACCACGATGTGAAGATCATAGTGTCAGGGTGATCATTAGAATCACAGATTAGTCTAGCAATTTAGTCATATGCCTTCCCTCACAGAAATGTCATCTTGTAAAATAAAAAGGATGTCACAACAGAATGTGGGGTTGGGGAGTGCATGCTGGCACCATATGGAGAAGGGAGGATTTTCTGGAGAAAATCCCACCTGAACTGAGTCTTTCAATATGAGTGGAAGTGCTTCAGGCAGACAGGACATGAAGGGTGTTCCTGGAAGATGCATTTGCATGAGTAAATCTTCAATCAGCAGAGTGTGGTGTGAGGTTTGCTGGGAATTTGGTTTGCATGGAGCCCGAGTCTCAACTCAGAGTGTATGGATGCATGAGACTGAAAGGCCAACGGGAACCAGATTGGAAGGACATGCCACCCTAAGAAGCTCAAACGTAACACCGAAGGCCATAGGGAACGATGGGTGGTACTAGAGCAGAGTCAGTCCTAGTGAAATTTCCATTTCAGAAAGATTCTTGTGTTCATGAGGAGAATGTCCCTAAATAGAGAATCCAGTGACTGCTGTGGTGTTAGCCTGGGTCAGAGAAGATAAGACATGAGCTGGGACGGTGAAGGAGAGAGGATGCACCGGGGAACATTCAGCCAGTGGGACGGTATTACCTGGCAGTGAAGAAGCATGCACATTCTAACTTGGATGACCACACTGGTGGGGAATAGTGCTGCTGGGGGAGAAGATAACGGATGACGAGGGCAGGATTCCCATCTGGTGTCAGGCCAGTGCTCAGCTATAGGCTTCTCTCCTCCTCGCTTCCTGCAGCCATGGGGCACCACCTACAGACCCTCACACTCAACTTCACCATCTCCAACCTCGGGTATTCACCAGACATGAGCAATGGGTCAGCCAAGTTCAGCTCCACCGAGAGGATCCTACAGCACCTGGTGAGACCTTCCTTGGTCCAGAAGTCCTGGAGGAGTAAATCCCACCCACCCCCTCCATCAACTCCTGTCTTGCTGACCCTCCTTTGCCTTCCTCCCCAGCTCGGATCCTTATTACAGAAGACCAGCCTCGGCTCCTTCTACACAGGTTGCAGGCTAACCTTCCTCAGGTGAGCTAACGGCCTGGCCACTCATCAGCAACGACTATCCCTTTCTGTGATTACTGCTTTTTGGTCTTCCCACTGCCTTTTTTCTTTCTCTGCTTCTTTCTGGTTCCCACCCCCAGCCAGAGCTCTCAGAACCTCTCTACAGCCTCCGTGTCCTTTTCTCTCAGGCCTGAGAAGGACAGAGAAGCCACTGGTGTGGATATACTCTGCACCTATCATCCTGATCCCATGGGTTCCATGCTGGACAGGGAGCGGCTGTACTGGGAGCTGAGCAAGCTGACCCACGGCATCACCCAGCTGGGCAACTACTCCTTGGACCGGGACAGTCTCTATGTCAATGGTGAGCAGCAGCCATCTATGCTGGGCAGCATGGTAGAGCCCACATTCTACCCTTCCAGGGCTCCTGGACTCCTGTTCCACTCCCAACATGTCTTTCCTTCCCTGTCTCTATATCTTTCTGCAGGTTACACCCACCAGACTTCAGTAACAACCCCCAGTGGTGAGTACTCACTGACATCTCCTGTTCCCCAAGAACTGCCCCTTACATGCAGGCAAGGACACATCAAGCCCGGCCCACACCTCTAACCATAGGGGAAAGAGGGAATTGGAGACGGTGGTGAGTGGTTGTGCAGAAATGGATTTAGAGTGACCATTACTTATCTCTATTCTGTTTCCTGTCCTCTGTTAAAGAGTCTGCCCAAGGCCTTTCCCAAAGCACTATGTGCATGGTCTTTGCCATTGTTTCAGATAAATAGCATGGAATTCTTTGACCAAAGTAAAGTCATGAACTTTAGTTTTTTTAAGTATTTGTCTCTCACTCACTTTCCTCCAGTGTTATTGCGGTATAATTGGCAAGTGAAATTGTATATATTTAAGCTGAACAGTGCAATAATTTGGTATACGTATAATTTGTGAAAGGATGACCACAATCAAATTATTCAATACATTCATCACCCCGCATGATTATCACATGTGTGATATACACATGGAGAGAGAAAAAGAAAAGGAAAGAGAGGTAACATCCCTTCTTGAAAAATTTCAAGTATACAAAATGGTATTATTAACTATAACCACCATGCTTAACAATAGACCTCAGTAACTTTTTCATATGATGGGAACATTTTAAACATTTTGGTTTTGTTTTGTTTTGCTTCAGATACGGTCTCACTATGTAGTTCAGGCTGCCTTCAACTTGCTATGTAACCCAGGCTGGCCTCGAACTCACAGAAATCCTACTGCCTCAGCTTCCTGAGCACTGGGATTACAGGCATGAGCCACTATGTCCAGTGATTTTTCTTTGTTTTTTAAAATTAAATTTATTTTAACGATTAATGGGGTATCATGCAGTGTTGCATAGTACACATTTTTCTAATGTTTGAATCATGCTAAACCTATCTCTTCATAAATGTATCATTTATAGTAAAAACTTCAAAACTCTTTCTTCTAGATTTTTAAAATATACAGCACATTATTGCTGTCTGTAGTCATCCTATTAAGCAGTAGGATGTGACAACTTCTTTTTTTTTATTTTAAAAAGAAAAGGAGGAAAATATTAACAGACCGTCGACATTTTACAAAATAGCAAAGGATCAGTACAGACAGTACAGAGTTACAAACAGAGTGGTAGGGAATTAACAATGCTTGTTGTATTACATATTGATATCTTCAAAGTGGTTTCTCATGAAAACAACTTCTTGCTCCTTTCTAACACCTTCCCCCATCAGTCCATCTTATTCTCCTAGCCTTGGATTTACCTCAGTCTCCTCTCGATTTCTGTGAGATTGACTATTTTAGATCCCACATGGGTGAGATCACATGGTACTTGTCTTTCTGTACCTGGTTTATTTTCCTGATATAATTATCTCCAGTTCCATCCATGTTACTACAAATGACAGGATTTTCTCCTGTGCAGGACACTCAGTTCTATGTTGAATAAAAGTGGCGAAAGTGAACATCTTTTTTTAAAATTTACTTTAAAAATAAAAGAAGGAAAACCTATTAACAGACATCCATTTACAAAATAGCATAAGAACAATACAAGCAATACAGTGTTACAGACAAAGTGGTAGGAAATTAACAATGGTGTTGTATTACCTATTGATATCTTCAAAGTGGTTACTCAGGAAAGCAAATATAGACATGCAAGATTGATCAAATAATTAATCATTAACTGTTCCTTTCAATAAAGCAATAGAAGTCAGTAGTACAACTACGTTAGCTATCCTGTATATATGTACTTAGATAATTTCCACTTTTTTCTCTTCTCTTTCCCTCACCCCAGTTGTTCTTTACTTTTAAGCATTTTCCTTTGGTTTCACAATGTCTGTCATACCTCCTAATTTTTATTCACTCTTTCAGGTTCTTACACTAGTGAGACAATACGTTGCTTACACATGCAGGTCTGATTTATTTCACTTATGAGTATGGTCTCTAGTTGTGACCATTTACCTGTAAAAGTAAAGTGGATATCCTTGTTGTGTTCCAGATCTTAAAGAAAATACTCTCAACTTTTCTCTATTCAATATGATGTTAGTGGTGAATTGGTCATAACTGGTTTTTATGGTGCTTAAGTGTGGTAAAGACAGCACAGCTACTATTACTAGGATGCCATGAGAGCTTCCCCTTAGAAAAGGTGAATCAAGCTTGGCCTTCTGGAACAGTATATTATGTTCCCAGAATCATGCAAAGCACCAGGATAAGACACAAATATGTCAGACACAAGTCCCTTCTTTCCTAGAGCTCCATTTCATTGGGCTCCTGAGACTAAAACGAAGGTAAAAAGAGTATTCCAGAAAGTGAGGACTATATAAGCAAAAGAAGGAAAGCTCAGATCATGAGAACCCTTGTAAAATTCACTTTTGCCCTCTTTGGGATAACTTTCCACTCGAGAGCCCCCTGCATCCCCAGCTTGCAGGCTTCATTTTGGTGGATTCTAATAGTGTGAAGAAGTCTCCTAGGGTGCTGTGACTCTGTGAAGAAAACTCAGAGTCCCCCATCTGTCTCTTCTCCCTCTGTGTGGCCACAGGCTATGTAACCCAGAATGCATCCACCTGGAGTGAGTACCAGCTAAGCTTCCACATCCTCAACTGGAACCTCAGCAACCCAGACCCTGCATTCTCAGAGTACACCGCACTGCTGAGGGACATCGAGGACAAGGTGGAGACTCTTCTGCCTCCCGTCTGCCCTTCTCTTGGTATCTCCCTCACTGCTCCATCTGACTCACATCTATTATTTCAAGTCTTCTCTTTACCTATATGTCCCAGCTTCTCCAGAGTTCCAAAGAGTGGTACACTGGCTGCCTTCCCCATTTCCCACATGGTAAATCTGAGACTCAAGGGCATGGCGTGCCTGAGGTCCTGCAGCAAGTTAGCAGAAGAATCTAACTTGAACTTCAGTCTCTTTTGTTACAAAGCCTGTGTTCTTTCTTGTGTTCATCCCTCCACCCTAAGAGCCTTCTATCTCACCCAGCCTCCTACCCGTTTCCAGGTCACCATACTCTACACAGGCAGCCAGCTACAAGATGTCTTCCAGTACTGCCGGCTCACCAATTTGACGTAAGTTCTGCAGGTTGGAAGCGTTGTCTGAGCCAATGACTTGGCTCTAACCCTATGTGGCATATCTTTAGACTGGAGTCCCCAGTATGTTTCCCACTCCTCCCCACATTCCTGCCAGCCACACCTACAGGCTATATATTTTCTATAGATATCTATTTCTATAGATTTCATTGTAGGAAGTGGGTATTCTCCATATGGAGCCACCAAGTCCCAGCATCCACTTCTTTCCCCTGTTCCGGAAATGTGGGAAAAGTAGATTTATGAAGTAAAACTCAAAATACCAGCTAAATAATAAGTATTTACCATTGGCCAGGCTCCTCAATGAGCACTTTCATGTGTGATTGTCTTATTTAATTCCCACAACAGCCCTTGTGAGTGTGGACACAATGACCCCCTTTTTTGTTTAGATGGTCAAACTGAGTGTATTAGTCAGCTATAGGTTGCTGAGACAAAAATATCTAAAGCACACAGCTTGAAGGAGCAGAGATTTATTTTTATTTCATAGTTCCAGAGGGTTCAGTCTGTGGTCAGGATGGAGCCTCCAAGACAGAAAAATGGTGGAAGGGCATGGTAGAGGAATGCTGCTCACTTTGTGGCAGCTAGTAAGTAGAGAAAGACCAGAGACAAACATACACCCTTCCAAGTTATGCTTTCAGTAACCCACCTCCTCCAACCAGACCCCACCTCCTCATAGACATTCAGCTGTGAATTCATCAATGCATTCATTCACTGATGAGTTTAGTATTCCCATGACCCAGTCACCTCCCAAAAGGTCTGCCTCTGAGCACATAAGCCATTGTGCAGGTATCTCAGATCTAATCTGACACTGAAACATACAGAAGTGAATTTCTCAAGGACTCTCAAAATTGAGATTTGAACCCAGGTGTCTCAGAGCTGGGGGAAGGAACTAAGACATAAATTCCAGAGAAGACGAGGGTTGTTGAACACAGTGCTGACAATATTTCCAAACTTCAGTTTCTTTGTCTTTAACATTATAAGAATACCTCCCTCCTCGGCGATGACAAAGGAAGGTGTAGATCACTTCTCAGGGGGTCCTGATACGTAGAAAGTGCTTAGTGTATCTTCATTGTGGTTACTTTCATTGCTTCTAGCTTGAATTCCTGGAAGTCTTCCAAATTTGATCACTCTCTTCTCTAGACTGAGTGCAGAGGCAGCTAGGCAACCTCTACTTCCTTCCCCTAGGCCACTGGCTCCTTAAAGATGGCAACCTGAGGAAAGCAATCTTCTGGTTAGATTGCTGGTGGTGTTAACTGCTGCTATGCTGAGTGCTGTGCTTTCTGTTTCCGGGTTCCTGTGCTTTCTGTTTCTAGGTTAGACTCCAAGTTGGTCACTATCAAGTTATTTTTCTCATCCCATCTGAACCCCAACCTTGTGAAACAAGTTTTTCTAAATAAGACCTTGAATGCTTCATCCTACTGGCTGGCTGCCACCTACCAGTTGACGGACCTACATGTAACAGGTACGAAGTGACATAGTCAGTTTTGTAGCTGGAAGAGATGGCGCAATGAGGAAGGATGGGCCTTTTAGAGAAGCAGTGAGATGGACAGAGGTTCTAGCAGAGGAAGAGGGATTTCTAGAGTCCTGTGTTGAGAACCCCTGGCAATGGGTCCTCCAGAAGCAGCAGGAAGAGAAGGAAAATGTAATCTTGCAAGCCAGATAAATGGTTACTTTCGCATGCAAGCTTTTTTTTAGCCCAAAATGTGGAGGACTGAGAGTTGCCTCTGTAGGCAACTTGTGATGAATAATACATTGATTAGTTCACACATTCCACAAATACTTAATGAACATAAACAGGCACCAATGACAAAGTGTGACATTTGCTACAGTAAGAGAATTTCCAGAGCCTGTGGGAACCCCAAGAGGGGAGACCCAGCTCTATCTTCAAAAATTCCCTGTAGGGAATGATGAAGAAGCTGTGTTCTGATGGAGAAAAATACCTAGCCAGGCAGAAACAAGGAGGAAATGTGTTCCATGTGTCCATAACCTAGAAGATAGAAATAATATGGAATAATTGAGGGGAATTTGTATGAAGTTTGGTGTGACAGGAGTATGCACTATGATATTATAGAATCTCTACAGTTGAAGCTAAATATGTGGGTAGGGACTTTGCTGGGTTCTGGAATGGTCTCAGCAGGGACATCACACACTTGGAGGTCTGCTTTGGGATCCATCTTGTATGGAGGATGGGTTGGGAGAAGGAGGAAAACCAGAGGCAGGAAGATCCATCAATTAAGAACTTAAGGCATTAATCAGAATCTCTTGCAAAAGCATGTGACAGGTGCCTAATGGCGCAGTCAATACCACATTTGATGACCACACTCTAAAGAAACCCATTCTCCTCTTCCTTACAGTGAATTCACATTGCTTGGTGGGAAAAAAAAGATTTGAGCAAGCCAGCCATGGTTGTACATGCCTATAATCCCAGCTCTTGGGAGGCTGAGGCAGGAGGATCACTGTGAGTTTGAGGCCACCTTGGGTTCCATAGTGTGTTCAAGACCAGCCTGGACTACATAGTAAGACCCTGCCTCAAAATTTAAAAAAAAAAAAAAAAAAGGAATTGAGCAAATAGATGGATGGGATGGATAGAATGGAGGGGTTTACAAGAAATCTTCTGTAGCCCACCTGCAAAACCTCAGCTCAGGTCTCATTGCCAGGAGTAAGTAGAATGGCTTCAACATTCTTAAAACTTTCCCTTGATGTTGGATTCTAATGATTCTTACATAATTTTTCTTTTAATTCTAGAAGTGAAGCCATCTGTTACTCTACCAACAGAAATGCCACCAAGCATCTCCAGTTCCCAACAATTCCAGCTGAATTTCACCATCACCAACCTACCCTATTCCCAGAATGTATCCCGGCCAGACTCTGCCCAGTATCAGCGTAACAAGAGAAGTATTGAGAGTGCGGTGAGTATGGGGATTGTCATCCTGTTTCCAGGCAGAGGCTGACCTGGGAACACTGGGTGGTCGGAGGAAGACTTCTTACAACAGTTCTTGAAGAGATTTTTTTAAATTAGCACACATTAGTAATACATAGTATACATGCATCACTACAGTATGCTGTGGAGACAGACACTTCTTCCCATCCTGCAAATTAAGAAACAGGTACAGAGAAGTTCAGTAGAGTCCCGCTGTATCACACCTTGGAACAGAACATACACCTGAGAGAGTGTTTGTAAAAGGAAAAGAAAAGATAGGAATATGTGGTCAGGGACTGTAAATTCTCCTAGATGCTAGACTTGGGATTTAACCTGAAAATGATTGTCCTTCCAGCTTAACCAGCTTTTCCGAAACAGCAGCATCAAGAGCTATTTTTCAGACTGTCAAGTTTCAGCATTCAGGTGAGTTCCAGCTCATGACCTAATGACTCTAGGAGCTTCTGCTGTACCATGAAAGTGTCCCTTGCCATAGTATTTCAGTTCCTAGCTGTTATGGAAGACACCACTGGGATACAGAGCTGTTACCTGAAAACAAGCTTCTTCCTAAACTGGTTAGTTCAGCTGGCTTAGAAACTCAAGGGATCTTATATATCCTCGAGGACGTGGAGGTGTGCAATGCTGGGAGCCATTGAGTGTAGAACTCTTGTCAAGAAATCAGCTACTGGGGTAAATATATGAATGTGCTGAAATTAACAACATCAAACTAGTTACCTTTTTCTTACTTTGACTTGGAGTTAGGAAAAAAACATAAACACTTGGACTTGTGCTCACCAAGAAGGAGGGAAACTTTCCAGAACCATCATAAAAGATGTAAGACAAATATATGATGAATGTTTTAATAAATTTAAAAATTACAGTGAAAGACACACTGCTATTCATCCCTATCAAAATATTCCCCCTCATTTTGAATATATTTATCCCATCATTCTTGCCACTTTCTGAAGCAGTTCTGGAAGTCATCTCTCATGAGTGTCTTTACAACATGTAATCAAAAACACAGTAAATGCTGCTATTGAGTTTTTTCCAATAAAAAGGCAGCCGTGTAGGAACATTATGATGTCTCCTCATACTTTATTCACTAGATGTGGCAGTATGCAACTCTGGCTCTTAGCCAAAGCTAAAATGATGGCGAAAGGTAAATGTTTTGAATCAATTCAGGATATAGAGGCAGCCAGGACAGTGTAACTAAAGAGACACTAACGAAAGAGGACTTAAGGAAGTGGCAAAAATAATGGGATAAATGAGGGGGAGTATTTTGAAGGGGATTAATGGCTATGTGTCCTTTACTGTAATATATTTTTTTAAAAAATTAAACATTCACCATATTTTTAGATTACGCTTTATATGTCCAAAAGTATTGTCCATTCATCAGATAAAATAAAGTACCTTCAAAATGGCAGCATCTCACAAGAAAAGCAATGCAGCAGCCCACAGGTGATCTAAATCCCAAGTGATTTTTGTCACTAGCTATTGACTGTATCTCCCCTGAAATTAGATCTCCAAGTTTCTAAATTAATGGTTAAATGGATCTTTTTGTCATACTGTTGCAGGATTTGCAAGGGGAACAGTTTAATACAGGACACATAATTTATAGGATTATTTTATAATAGTCACCCAAAGAGTTTAGTACAAAAGAGTGCAGAAAATCTGTTCACACATTAAAGACCCAAAGAATCCAGCTGAGGGTCTGGATCCCACGGCAATGTCCTGCATGAGTCCAGCTAAAGACCTAGAGCCCATAAGAATGCCTCCCATGAGTCCAACTGGAGGCCAAGAGCCCATGACAGTGTCTCGTGCAAGCCTATTTCATGGATCTGCTGGGAAGGTCCAAGGATCAGTGGTGGAAGCTAGAAAGTCTGTGCCAGCAGGATGAAGGATCTGTGCCAGCAGGCTCAGGGAATCTACACTGAAGCTAGGAAGCGATTCTCAAAGTAAGGACCAGAGCTCTCCCAAAAGTATCACAGCCATCCTCAGTGACAGTGAGGTCCTAAACTCCTCCAGTGGTGAGACTAGCCAAGTCCATACCAGGAAAGCCAGTGTGACAAGCTTCTCCAGGACTCTGAACAGTGCACCATCTTCCCCCCTGGAGCCAGGAAGCAATGCTCACAGTAAGGGCCAGAGCTCCCCCAAAGTGAACCGTAGCCATTCTCAGTGACAACAAGGTTCCAAGCTCATCAATGATGAGAATAGCCAAATTCTTATCAGGAAAGCCAGCATGACAAGCTCCTCCAGGAGAACCAACAGCCCCCTAACAGCACCTCTCCTTCTTCTCCAGTTCTCCTTTTTATTTTGTTGGCAACAATCCTCAGGTTGTCCTCCCACATCCAAGATCACACTGATTCAGTTCAGCTGGGCGTTGCAAGTTGACCAGTTGTCAATCCACCATACATATCCTTGTCTCTTGTGAATTATTAAATTATCTGTCCTGTTTGCTAAATTTCTGATTGTGTAAAAGCGAATAAAAATGATCTGGAGTCTTTAAAAGTTTAACCAGCTAAATGGTCCAAGAACACTGGAAATTTTTAGGCTAGAAAAAGAAATACTTATTTAGTGTCAGTTAATGGTGCTCTGAAAAAGTAGTAGTCCTTAACCCTCACTGCACATCACCCTCGCTCAAAGAGCTTTTTAAAATGTTCATACTTGGATCACATCAAATATTCTTATTTAATCTATTTTGGGATGAAGCCTAAGCAAAGATACTTTGTAAAAATTTTCCCAAGCAGTTCTGTGCTGGGGCCAGGCTAAGATCTTCTCTTTCAAGTAGAAAGATGCAGATAAGATATATAGATTGCGATAGAAAACAAAATCAACTACTAAAGGCAGGACCATGGAAGATGGAAGGCTGGAGCCAGATGACACAGAATCCACACTCTACCTGTGCTGTCCAGTAGGCTAACCATTAGGCACATGAAGCAATTTAAATTTTTATAGAGCTTTTGAGTATAATTCACACACCATACAATTCTTTCTTTGAAGTATCTAACTTAGTGGTATACTTATAGAGTAGTACAACCATCCCCACTGGTTAATTTTTACCACCTGCTAAAGAAACCCATTACCTGTTAGCAGTCAATCTCTTCTCCTAAGTCCCTGACAACCCCTAATCTACTTTCTGTCTCTCTGGATTTGCCTACTCAGAGCATTTTAGGTAAGGGGGATCGTATTATAACTCTATTTGCCTGGCTTCTTTCATTGAGCATATTGTTTTCAAGATTCATTCACATTTCAGCATCCATTGATATTTCATTCCTTTTTAAGGCCAAAAAAATGTTTTATTGTGTGGCTGTAACACCATTTATTATATATCTGCCAATAGACATTTAGATCTCCTCTGTTTGGCTAGGATGAACAATGCAGCTGTGATCATTCCTGAATAGTTTTTGGAGCCAACTTATGTTTTTAATTATTTGGGGCACCCCGTGGTATGTGGTATTGTGGTTTTATATGATAACTCTGCACTTCATTCTTGAGGAGCTACCAAGCTCTTTTCCGTGGAGGCCATGAACTTTCTATCTTCGCCAGCAATCTCTCAGAGCTCCTTTCACATTCTCCACTCACTGACTCACTCTTGTCCCCTTTGTAAATAATCATCTGGATAGATGTGAAGTGATCTCACACTAGCCTGCTTATTTTCACAGCTGCTGAGGTTCTGAAATTGCTGGTTTTCGTAACTACTGAGCATCTTGGGAGAACAGTACAGAAACAATGCAAGTTCAGATGCAACAAAGCTTGTTCTCTTCACCAAGATTCAACTACTATTCTTAACTAAACCTTTTGTAGACGTTGCAAGCCGTTGGTTCATTTCTGGGCTTCTAAACAGCAGTTGATTTTGGCCATTTTGCCAGTGTTCTTTTGGTTTTATGGAGTTTCCATAAGTCCATTGTCCAACATTCCAGAAATGCTCTTCCTGTGGCTGTGTTTACATTTGTTAAAATTAAATTTAATTGGTCTCTCCATTCCTCACTCATCCTAGTTACCGTTTAAGAGCTCAATCCCAACACAGGGCTAATAGTTATTGTACTGCAGACACGCAGTAAATTTCCTTCAGACACTAAGTGTTTACATCATTGCCCCGAGTTCTCCTGGTCAGAACCTGGCAGCAGGGAGTCTGGAATCAGTCTGGAGTTTCAGATGAGTTTGCTCTTCCTTTGTGTCCTTGCAGGCCTGTCTCCCACATCAACCACACTGGGGTTGACTCTGTATGCAACTTCTCACCCTTTGCTCGGAGGCTGGACAGAGTTGCCATCTATGAGGAGTTCCTGCGGTTGACCCAGAATGGTACCCAGTTGCAGAACTTCACTCTAGACAAGAACAGTGTCCTTGTGGATGGTAAGACTTCCTGGGCTTTGGAGCTGGAACAAGGTCTCCACATTCCTTACTAGAGACACCAGGGAATCTCAAGCCCTAGGCCTGAGGCCTGAGTATTGAACTTCCTCAGATGTGTACTGGGTAACAAGGCTTTCCTCGCCATCAAGGGATTAAAAAAAAGATCCCCTGTGTGACACAGGAGGCATTCATCCTCTCCTGGAAAGCTCTGCAACCTGACTAGTTACTTTCCTGTCTGGATTTTTTTCCTTATATCTTACTGCCAGCCACTTATTTGGTAAGACAGTCAATGAAAGCCTCCAGCTCCAACTTGTATATGACCCAGTCTCAATAAACATAACAGGATGGACCTGTTTTCTGACATCAGAGGTGCCTCCAAGACAGCTGAACCATACATATCCAAATGTACTAATTCAAACACGGTTGTACACCTTGTATTGCGTGCCAGCAATATCGCTGGTCAGGGTGGCTTTGCGTCCTGGCTCACCTAATATTCCAAGCACTCTAAATTCTCCCTGGCACACAGTAAATATTCAACATATTTATAGAAAGAGTAGCTAAACCTCATAGGAGGTTTAGGCCCAGTGTGCATAACCCCAGGGGACCACTGCAGTGCTTCATGTGTGCTCTCCTTGGTTCTGAAATACAGTCCTACAAGAGAACACTTGATTTTTTATGACAGAAATCAGCAAACTTTTTCTATAAATGATTTGATAATAAGTAAATGTCAACCTTTGTGGGATCTATATGACCTTTTTTGTGATTTCCCATGCATTATACTACTACCATGACATGATTCAGTCCAATTTAGTTTTTCACACCTAGAGATATGGATTTCATTTATTATGTTCTGGTGGTATGGTAATGGTCCCATGATTATATAACAAAATGTGCATTTCTTGAGATGCAAACTGTTCAGGGCAAAATACTGTGATTATATCTGATTTTAAATTTTCAGTGAAAATATTGGATGGAGCAAGTGGGGGAAATGTCACTCATTCATAAATCGGATGAAATATTGTTTAAATTGAATGAAACGTGAATGGTTACATATAAGTGATGAATGCTTATTTTACTGCTCTCATCTTTTCCATGTGTTTGGAATATTTTATTAAATGTGTGAGGGTGTAGCTCGTGAGCTCAGAGCACATGCCTAGCATGCTCAAGACCCTGGACTCAATCCTCAGTACCACCAAAGAGGAAAAAAAAGAGTAAATCATACTCACACCTTTTCCATTTCATTCATTTCAGGATACTCTCCCATCAAAAATGATGGTGTGACTAGAAATTCCGGTAAGCCTCAAAAAAGACCCTACCAAGGGCAGGGTGGAGACAACCTGATGCTGTGTGTCCTCAAAGAGAACCATACAGGGGGTTTTGGATCACAGTGAAAGTCCACCAGCCCTGGCCAAGACTGTTGAAACACAGCGGGAAGAAGTAGGCCTATAGGGGGGCCTACGTTTGAAAGAGTATTTCAGAGCTATGAGGCGTTGAGCGGCCAAGCTCCCTTCTCCAGAGCTAGGTTCATCCTCAGGCCACACAAGGTCCAAGCAAGAGCCCTGGGATGTGGCAAGATGCGGTTCAACTCAGGGTTTGTCTCCCCAGACCTGCCCTTCTGGGCCATCATCCTCATCTGCTTGGCGGGACTCCTGGCATTCATCACATGCCTGCTCTGCTGTTATCTGGTGAGCTTGGTTGCTTGTCTTCTTACTCTTGGGATGTAGGAATCCTTAATACAGTCACACACCATATAATGATGCTTTGGCCAGGTCATAGGTGATATAGTCTATGGTCATAGGTCTCATAAGACTACCGCCTACTGATATCATAGCCATCTTAGTTTCCGTACGTCCACTCTATGATGTTTGTACAATAACAGAATCGCCATAACTATGCATTTCTCAAACATAGCCCCATCAATAACGAACACATGTCCGTGCACCGTAAATACAAGTCTTTTTCTGAGTATGTTTTGCAAAACTTTTTCTCCTAGATTGTGTGTGCCTGGCCTTATTTTTTTCAATTTTATTTTTCATTAACAAATAAGACGTGTATACGTGCATGGGCTACAAAGTGATGCTTTGATAGACACATACGTAAATAAATCAGGTTAATTATCAAATCCATATTTTTGTGGTATGAACATTTGAAATCTACCCTCAGCACTTTTGAAATACACATCACGTCATTATCGACTACAGTCAGGCTGTTGTGCAATAGATTGCAAAACCTTAACAACATCAGTCATTAGGAAGGTGGACACGGAAGTGACAAGGCGATGCCACTGTACAGAACGACAAACACTTAAAACGCTGATTCTAACAAGTTTTGGTAAAGACGTGGAGTAACAGGAACTCTTGTGAGGAGCTAGCTCAACTTAGCCTGGTCGGTTCCTTGAGAGTTATGCACACTTGCTATGGGACCCAACCTTCCACTCCCAGTATAAGAGAGAGAAAAGCATATATCCAAGAAGAGGCTTGTACACAAATGTGGATAACAGATTTGTTGAAACAGCCCCAAACTGAAAACAGCCCCCGTGTCCATCAACAGATATATCCCAACACTGGAATATGCTATCTAGAAATAAGCAAGGAAAAAATTATTAATACACGTGCTATGCACAAGTTGCAAAATAATTATGCTGAGTAAAAGAGGCCAGTCAAAGAAAAACTGGCAAGCTCTGTGATTTATTTGCAAACTGCACAAAACATAAACTAATCTGTTAATGATGTAAATCAGATCAGCAGTTGCCTGGGAATGGAAATGTGTATGCCAATGGCAGAAAAGGACTATAAAGAAGTGAAAGTAAACTTTTAGGAATGATTACTGGGTTTTCCTTACCTTTTAGTAGTGATGGCTCAGGAAGCTGTAATCAAAACTTATCAGTTCATTTTAAATGTGTGCAACTGATTGTGTATCAGTTATGACTGCTATTAGGTGTACAATCAGTTATTGTATATCAGTTATGGTTAAATTGGAGTAGCGTGGGGAAGGCAGGGAGGGAGGAAGGTAAAGAGGGAGAGAGACAATGATAGATAAAAGAGGTGATAAATAGAAGATAGTTACTAGAGAGCCGGGCATGGTGGCACACACCTGTAATTCCAGCATTTGGGAGGCTGAGACAGGAGAATTGCTGCAAGTTCGAGGCCAACCTGAGCTATATAGTGAGTTCAAGTCCAGCCTGGACTGCATAATGAGATCCTGTCAAACAAAACAAATACACAAAAACAACAAAAATAGAAAATGGATACTAGCTAGATAGAGATGATTGCTTGATAATATATGATTGTTTAATAAAGAGCAGATATTAATAGATGATAGGAAGATGATATATTAATAATTGATATATAGATGACAATCTATTGATAGCTGACTGATGGATAGACATATAAGTGATAGATGATAGGAAACTTTATAAGGGCATCTAATTTTTTTGAGTTCTTTATATATTCTAGATATTGGTAAAGATGGGTGATAGGTGATTCATAGAAATATAGGTATTAATAAAGAAACTGTGGGAGAGAGAGAAATGAAGAGGATATCAGAGGATAGTTTCTAAAACTCAGAGTGAGAGGGAAGGAGAACTGAGGGACAAAACCAAGTAGAGAGGAGGAGGAAGAGCGACCTGGGCAACTTCAGGCCCTTGGCTTGTCCACATTCTCACCCTGTGGTCTCCGCTACCCGGGCAGCTGACCAGTCCATTCTGATGCCTTCTCTACCTTTACAGGTGGCCATCTGCCGGCGGAAGAAGGAGGGAGACTACCAGGTCCAGCGCCACCGCCTGGGCTATTACTTCCCACACTTGGACCTGAGGAAGCTACAATGACCCCGTCAGCTGGGGAGTTCCTTTGTCCCACCCTGGGTCCAAAGAGGAAATAAACCACATTGGTCAGACTGACACAGCCTATGGGCCTTGCTTGACTTTGTCCCGGACTGGTTCCCAGGGGACAAAGTGAGATATCCTCCTCCTTTGTTAAGTCCCAAGGGCAACAGTTAGATGTGTCTTGGGGTTTCATGCTATGCCATCCCTCAGGGACAGCAGAATTGGAAATTGCCATTATACAAAATCAATATCGTGCTTATATGTGAGATTTCCCTCCTAGTCACCCCCACCTACCTGTCCTTGACTTACTGCAGCCATTACACGGATCTGTTTCACCAGCCCTGGCTGTCTCAAGCTTTCTCTTACCCTCTTTCATTCCCTGAGCTCACCTTTACCAAGACTTTCAGGTGAATCCTTTCCTTACCCACCATGTGATTCCTGAAAGATGGGAAATAAGACAAGTCAAAAATGACTCCACAACCAACCTTGGGACTTGGGAGATGAAATGACCAAAGACCCAGAAAACTTGAGTCTGGGCTAATCCTGCCTAAAGATGTCTGTTTTGGAGTTAAGATGAATAAAACTTGAAGGGGGATCATGTAAGGGAAAAGCAAGATTATCTTTCTTACATGTTTCCCTGCAATGAATCCAAGTAGACAATTACAGCCAAGCATCCCAGGCGCGAGGCCAGCTGCGCTGTCTTGCTTTGTATCTGCTGGAATCAGTGGCATGATCTATCCATTCTGTAGACCACCATGAGGGCGGGTACTCAATTCTCACCCAGGGCTAGAATCAAAATTGGAGTAATGCCATCCTGTCACACTTTCTTGATGTGTACTTTGCTCTCTTACTCTTAAGCAGTCTGTCTCTGAGAATGCGCTCTGGAGATGATAGTAAAGGCAGTAATAACTCATTAATTAATGACAGCCATGTATTGATTAACAACAATGCATTCAAAGAGATGGATCATCTAATCCTATGGGGCTGTAACTGTGCATGTGGTGCGTGGTTGATGGAAATGGTATTGTGTAGCACAGGACTGTGCTTAATGTCTGCTAAGCACTATGGCTGGAAAGTTCTGCATGCAGTAACTCTGCTCTGCTCTCTGTTTGCTGTAGTCTGAACATTTTCCCTCCAAAATGTGTATGTTGCAGACTTAATCCCCAAAGCAACAACAGTGGGAGGTGGGGGGGTGTAATGTGAAGCATTTAGGTAGTGAAGCATCTGTCCTAATGAGTGGACTACTGCTGCTATCAAAAGGGGCCGGTGGCCATGGGTTTTCTCCCTTCTTTTCTTCCCTACCAGGATTCAGCATGTTTCCTCTTTTGCCCTTCCACCTTCTACAACTGGAGGATTAAGCAAGAAGCAAGAAAGCCCTCATTAGAAGCCGGCACCTTGACCTTGACATTCCTAGCTTTCAAAACTGTGACAATAAATTTTTTTCTTTATACGTTGTGTGATCTGTAGAATTCTGTTACAGCAACACAAAATGGACTAAAACCCCCACCCCTGAGGGTTTTACTCCACCTTAATAACTAAAGGGGCAGAGCCTAGAAAAGAAAATCACTGGCAGGGTATACTGCATTTCGTGCAGGTGCATTTTCTCTATCCGTTCACCTGCTGATGGGCATATAAGGCTGCTTCAAAGAGTTCGCTGTTATGAATTGTGCTGCTATAAATGGGTGTGCGTGGGCTACTGTAATATGATATGTCTGACTCTTTTGGGGAGATACCCAGAACGGAAATAGCTGGAAAGGGATAAATTTGAGTCATTTGTAGGAAAATGGATGCACTTTGAGACCATAATGTTTAGTGAAGCATATTAGACACACAAGCTTAAATACCGCATATTCATCTCAAAGGATATTTAAAATATAAGTAAAGAGCAAAGTAGAAAATAGATAATAGGAAGTTGGGAGACAGATCTTTCTCAAATGGGAAGGAGACCAAGAGATGGAAGAAGAGTGGAGGAAGGAGAAGGGAAGGAAAAGAAAAAAGAAATAAGATGTGTTGTGTACCTGTACAGACACCCACAAGGAATGTAAACATGCACTGCAAGTGTGTACTAATAAAGCTAAAAGAGGGGCTGGGGATTTAGCTCAGTGGCATAGTGCCTGCCTGGCAAGCACAAGGTCATGAGTTCGATTCCCGGTACTGGAAAAAAAAAAGCTAAAAGAAATAGAAGATAATTGGACAAGGGAGGAAAAAGTTACATAGAACCTCAATTATGAACTACCGTTCCAAACTATCAATGAGTAAAAGACATTTCCAGACATAGAGACCAACTCAGAGTCGACCTCCTGCTGGCCTTCAGCGAAAGAAGTGGTAAAGAATGTACATTAGGAAGAACTGTGAACCCTGAAAACCATGATGGAATGAGGAAACTTGGGTAATGAAGAAAAAGTAATGCATCTACAGTATGAGTTTTCAAACAAGTCATTAAAATGTTTTTTAAAATTTTTGATTAGTACTGTACATGATTGCAGTTCATAGTGTTCATACTTACTGTGAGGCGTTTGTACATATACATAACTCATCTAAATTCTTATTTTTGTCCCCTTCCCCTCCCATTCCTCCCCGCTACCTGCAATTCTTTTTTTTCCTTCCCATTTGCAAATGCTCCATTTCCATTTTCTCTTCAATTCTCTTTTTTTAAAATCCCTTTTCCCTCCCTTCTCTCCCACCTCCCTGCCTCTCTCATTCGGTCTCATTTGGAAAAGGTCTTCCTACTCACCTTTCATTTTGCTCTCTACTTATACTTTGGGCTTTTCATGTAAGAGAAATCATGCAGTGTTTAAACTTGTGTGTCTGATTTATTTCACTTAACATTATGGTCTGGAGGGGCATCCACTGAAATAAATTTTAATAAAATTCCACATGATTACCAAATACAAGCAGAGAGGATAGATACAATTTTAAGATAATTCATTTCAGGGAAGATATAAACAGTGTAGGTATTCTACTTTTTAACATATTGCCCTCAGAACCTGGCAAGTCCAGCAAGCAAAAGTAAGCAATTATAAAGAGAATTCAAATTTTATAGCAACTTCAGGGATCAGGAAAATAGACAAATAGATTTAAATTCCTAAATTCCAACAAATGGTTTCCTACTACTAGGTTAATAATGCTGAAAAACATCTATATGTCATCATCCCCCAAATGTCAACTTAATATTCGTGAAGAAAATTTCAAACACATACAGATCAAGAAAATTAGAGAAAATTTAGTGTTTCACTATATCTTGGTTACTTTTGTCTTTTTGAGACAGGGTCTCATGCTACAGTTCAGGCTGGCCTTGAATTCATTTCTCAAATTCTCAGTTTTCTCTCATTGTTGAGACAAAATACCTGACACCCAAAATTAAGGAAGGAAAGGTTTATTTAGCTCACAGTCTGTAGAGGTTTCGGTCCATACTCGGCTGGTTCCAAGGTAGAGTGGCACATGGCAGAGAACAACTGTTCATGGCGGTGGAATATAGAAAAAGCAGCAAGAGCAAAAGGGAGGAATGGTAGCAAGCAGCCTCTTTCCCTCCCTTACATGTGCAAACTATCTGCCTCAGGGCAGATACAGCACTCACACCCATAATCCCAGTATTGGATCATGGCTCAATCATAAACTCTAAAGGCCCACCCATGACTGCATGAGGCTTTGGGGGGACGTCCAGACACAAACCATAACACACTATAAACAACTATTAGCTAACAGGCAATAAGGAAGAGATAAATAATGATAGGCACATATCTTATTGGAGGACACAGTCATAAAAACCCTGAAATGAAATTTTATTTTGGAATCTCCTGAAACTTTACACAGAAATAATAATCCATTTCAACTATGTCAATTTTATTTTATTGGCAAATGTGCTGAATAATTTCACAACTTTGCCAACTCCCTACCGACTGTAAAATAACTGAAATACGTCTGACCAAGCAAGAAAAACACTGCAAGATACCACACGTGTGTTGGAATCTCTAAAAAGTCAGGTACACTGAAACAGAAAGAATGGTCATTAACAGGGTGGGGCGGAGCAGGGAGATGCCGGTTAAAGGGTACAAACTTGAAGTGACACAGACTGAAGAACTTTAGCCATCTAATGGGGGACATGTGGGGGATGAGGGTTATAGCCAATGCTATTACACTGTATAATGGAAATCTGCCGTGAGACTAGATTTTAGGCGCTCTTATTACACACAAAATCGTAACTGTGAACCAATGGATGTTAATTTGCTTGTCAGAGATAATCGTATCAATATATAGCAAAACTTAATGCCGTATACATGACTATATACAATAACACTATGTGGTCCTGGGACTCAAACCACCACCTTGCACCAGTCAAGCAGTCTGCCACTAAGCACATCCCTAGCCCCACATAGTGTTTTAAAAATAAAATAAAATGGACCGCAAATAAATCTCAAGTGAAAATGGAAGTGTACCAAAAAAGAAAAAACTTTTTCTCCTCACCTGAAATCCAATGTCCCACTTTGAAAAGAAATGCTGGCGGGTTGTGGTGAGTGGTGGCACACGCCCATAACCCCAGCACTTGGGAGGCTGAGACAGGAGGATCAATCTGGGCTTCAGAGTGAGTTCAAAGCCAGTCGGAACTACATAGTGAGACCCCCATCTCAAAAAAAAATAAATAAAATAAACAGACATATTCTCAGAATGTAGCAGGAGTTTAATAAACAGAAGTATTAATGTATGTTACAGTCCTAAGAGATCAAAGGCAAAAATGAAAGCTATGATCACTGCAAAGTGGTGCTAAAATACGATCATGTCCCATTTCTTCTTCAGTATCTTCTTTTTCATGGTGTTTATCAGGACACCTTCTGTGGTTCCTTTGCTCTCTCTGACTCACTAGCCAGTCTGTGTGTGATCAACGCTGTTGCCAATCTTTCTCTTGCTGTCTCCACTTTTCTTTCCTGTTTCTTAATATCTTCCTCTGTGACCAGAAACTGTTTGCCGAGGAGCTGGGGCATACCCAAACCCATTTCTGGAGTCATCTCCACCACATGAGTAGACGGGGCAAGGACGGGCAGAGAGCTGGAGCACACACCGCCAGCCAGAGTCTCTAACAGGGATGAACTTGTACAGCAACTAGGTGCAAGTGTGTGCAAAGTTTTAGCAAGGTCTAAAGTACTTAGAAGTTCCCCCACGCTGCTGGAGGCCTGGAGTCCTTGCAGTCTCTTATGCAAGCAGACCTGTTGGGGCTTATCTAAGCTTTCCTCCCACTGGTGATACCTGACCTCATTGTCCGGATGAGAGGTGATTCTAGTAACTGGTCTCTTGAAAGTGTAACTGGACATTCTCAAGGGGATCGAGATGCTTAAACCAGACTTTGGCTTCAAGGGGTTTTCGTAGTCACGTTGCTTCCTCTGCAGAGTCTTGGGCATCACACCTTTTTCCTCTCACCCTATTGAACAGGAATGGTGAAGTTGGGTCAGCGTTTCCAAAGAAGCCTGTCTTCTTTCACTTTCTGTGACAATTATCAGAGGTAAGTATCTTTGCTGTTTCCAACTCCCATCCTTCTTCTCCTCCCCAGGGACCAAATCTGACCAGCATCTTGGGACATCAAAAAAGCAAATCTAAGTCAAGCTCAGACAACTCAAGGTCCAAATGTTCCTGTGTCATCTTTTTTTTTTTTGGTACCAGAAATCAAACTCGGGACCTTGCTCTTACCAGGCAGGAGCTGTGCCGCTGAGCTATATCTCAAGTTCCTCTGTTACCTTGCAACATAGTCTCCTTTTATTCTTTTATTTTCCCCTTTGCCCCTATCAATCTAAACTATGTGAAACCTGGGCCTGTCTCTCATGACATATGGTTTCCAGTCTTCTCGTTCCCAACTCTGCCCTTCTGCTATTTGACTATTCTGTCAGCCCATGGTCCTTTTGGTTTTCACAGCTCCTTTAGCACATTAAGTCAAAGGTGAAAAAATCAACTACCCTACCCTTAGAGACTGACTCCCAGACCCCTGGCATTTAATCAACCCAATGGTCATGTGCAAAACTAAATAATTTAGAAGACATAATCACCAACCACAAATTTCTGATTTCCAACTTTTTCATGCAAGCACCCATAAAATAGATAACTGTCCTTAAAAACAAGAGCTACTCCCAACTATGTATTTTCATCTTACTCTTTCTTTTTTAAATTCATGCATATTAATTGTGCATACAGTATTTATGTGGTACATCATGAAGTTTGGTATACAACATGCATTTAGCAATGACTAAATCAGGGTAATCAGCATTCTCACCTCTTTTGTCATTTATCACTCCTTCATGATAGGAAGTGATAACATTCCTCTCCATGTGCCTTGCTTCTAGGTTTTTTATGGGACTGGGAATTGAGACAGGGCTTCTCTGTGGAGCTCTGGCTGGCCTCAAATTCACAGTCCTCCTGCCTCAGCCTCCCAAGCACTGGGATTACTGGCATGTACTACCAAGCATCACACTCAATTCTTCTTAGTTGTTTATAAAATATTTAATAAATTATTGTAAATTGTAGTCACACTGCTGTGCTATAGAAAACTAGAACTCAGTCTTACTAACGAAGGGAAGAAAGGGTAGATGTTGACAAACTTACTAAATGTGTAACAGGAAATCTCTTAACAAGAAAGTCTACATACATTCCATCTTACTCTTCCCAAATATCCCACTGACCCTTAAATATTAAAGACAGTTAACATTGAAATCAATGAAACACACATCTAGAAACAAAACAGAAGACAAGAATGGTTAAGGGAATTTTTAATGGAAAGAAATGACAGCCTTCTGCTGGGTCCTGACTGTAATCTTAACTTGACCATGCTTGCTCTACTCAAGGTTGTGGGCTCAAGTGAAACCCACAGTTGTGGCATTTTGTTTCCACTTTATTAGCAGTGTAGACTATGTCTATGTTTTGGACAAAATAAATTATTCAGGTAACAAACCATTTCATCAATAACAGTACATTTCCAGGAAGACTATTAGACAAGGGGAAAGGGATTGGCGGGGAGGAAAAGGAAGGGAGAGGAACAGGAGCTTCGATATGGTCAAAGCATGTTACATGCATGCATGAAACTGGGACCAGGTGTGCTGATGCACTCCTGTAACCCCTGCACTCTAAGAGGCTGAGGCAGGAGGATCACAAGTTAGAGCCCAGCCTGGGCAACTTAGCAAATTGTGAAAGAAATTCTGTCTCAAAATAAAAAGTTTTTTAAATGGCTGGAGGTATAGTTCAGTGAGAAGGCCCTGAGTTCAATCCCCAGTAATGTAAAGAAAGAAAAAGAAAACAAAATGCCATCACCAAACCAATATTCTGTATAATTAATAGGCATCATTAAATACATGTATGTAATGTATGATCAGAAATGATGACTGTTCAACAATAAAAATAATTCATTACAATAGGAGACTCACGACTATTAGTCACCCTCAAAATTCCCTCCCTCACTTCCAACACATTTCTCCCATCATTTTTGCCCCATTCTGACAGAGTTCAGGAAATTTTTGTGAGTGTCTTCTCACAGCTGCCTAGATGTCCTTAATGCATTGGAAGTATTTATGGAAATTTACTCCAAATAAAAACATCATAGAGCACCCTCACCCACCTTATTCACTAGATCTGGCTCCATGTAACTTCTGGCTTTTTTCCAGTGGCAAAACGACCATGAAAGGTAAATATTTTGAATTGATTCAGGCATCCACAATGATGCGACTAAGGACACTCATGAAAGAACATTTCCAGAACTGCTTCAGAAAGTGGCAAGAATAATGGGACAAGTGTCTTTGAAGTGAGGGGAAATATTTTGAAGTAGATAAATGATACCATACTTTTTATTATAACACATTTTAATGTAAGTATTCACAGCCTAGCTTATATATAACTTATCCCCATGTATAAATATTTTGCTACCTGTTATGTAACCTCCTTCTCCCTTATTCCTATAAGTCTTGGACTCTATACTCTGTGGCCTCTGTAATTCCCTTGGAATAATTCAAAATTCCTTACCACTCATCTTACCTGCCTTGTAAAACTTCAAACCTGGAAAATTGCTATTCTCTGCCACTTCATAGTTACTGCCAGTTTTTTGGCAATTGCTGGAGAAAAAGCACACCACACGACATTTTGGTACTGATATAAAATAAAATATTCAGCATCAACTGGGAAAGATGTATAATACATGGAAATGTCACTTTCTTTTTATGTGTTCGCGTATTGGTTCTTCAAGTTTTCCCTGAAGACTTTTTCAAAAGTTCTCATTTCTTTTTTGTTCATATATACTTGAGTTTCCGTAAAACTGGCCTGATATTTCACAGGAAAATGGTAAACTACTAGATTGAAATTTTAGGGGTCTAGCTGTCAAATCTGCAAGCTTCCACTGTTGTAAAATTTCCTCTAATTATATTGAAAAATATTTAGTTTATCTTCCAATCAGAGGCTCATTCTTTTCTTCCTTAGTAATTATACCTCCAGTATCCCAGTACAGTCCCTATATCTTTGATGACTCTTTTTCCATTAAATCCTTCATTCGGCATTTAAATATGTTTAAATTTTTCTCAACTACCCAGAAACCTCTTGCCTAACCTCTCCTCAACCACCACTTTCTATTTCTTCCCCTTAGCATGAACCACTGAGAAAATACCCTGTATCGTATTTCTCTAACATCTTACCTCTAACAGACTCCCCAGTCCACTCCAAAGTTCTAGTTTCCTCGCATTCCACGGCTACTTCCCTGATAAGGTCACAATGGGCCTTTGTTATTAGACCCAATGGAACTTTTTATTATTCATCTAACATACTCTTCAGGTAAAAAAGAATCTCTTACATATATTTGGAACAACTTTAATACGTGAATATTACTTTACAGCTGGGAATCTTATAAAATCTCAGTAAAGGTAGGTCTATGAGATCAGATGCAACTGACAAATTCAAATGTCAGCAGTATCTGGAGAGTATAAACTAGACTTCTGAGTGCAGCAAAAAAGAAAAACAACGTAAATGAGTGTAGATAATGACAATGTACTGTATGTCTTTAAAAAGCAAGAGGATTTTTAGTTTGTTTTTTTTATTTTAGAAATAAAAGGAGGAAAATACTAACAGACAGACAACATTTTACAAAATAGCAAAAGAACAGTACAGACATTACAGAGTTACAAACAGAGTGGTAGG
>NW_004955563.1:590228-635769 GCF_000276665.1 Chinchilla lanigera
ACCATATACACTTGATAAATATTTGAGGACATAGATATGTTTAACCCAATTTCAAAACTATATGTGTATGCATTTGAAAGAACACCACATGGAACCCCTTAACTGTGTACAACTTTTGTATTTGTATTATCAGCTACAACTAATTTCAATTTAAATGAGTGAAAATATTACCCTCGTGTTATATTGTGTAAATACTAAGTCCCTGGTCTACATATGTTTCAGGGTTGTTGGTGACTTTTCTTACTTTTTCTTATTTTAAACATTTAAATTGATTCATAATAATTGTATACACTTGTGGAGCACTCTGTGAACTCTTGATATATTTTCTCTCAGCAAACCTCAGTTCATGCCCTAATTCTTGCAGGTCACAGGTCACAGGGTTACGCAGCTCTGAGGGCTAACGCTTCTCCATCCAGTGAAGTGAAGGATCAGCATGGGACTACAGGAATGAGGAGAGGGAATGGAGGTTCTGACCAGGAGAAAATAACCTTTAGTATACACAGTTACAAGAGACACAGATAGAAGAGAGGAAGTCGGGGAAGGCGAGAGAAATGGGGAAACGGGTAAAGAAAAAATGAAGAGACACAGAGAATACCGAGTGCAACTTCTAGGTGGTTACTGAGAGTTTTTGTAATTTAAATATTCTAGGAAAATACTAGCTATAACATAAAATTTAATATCTTAACCATTTTAGGTGCTCAATTCAGCGGCATTAGCCCATTTATAGAGTTAGTAACCATCGTCGCCATCCATCTCAAGAACTTTCTCATCTTCCCAAACTAGAATTTTTCCTCTGTTAAGCACTAGCATACGACTGCCAACAACTCATAGAAGGTTTAACAACTTCTATGTCTATGAATATGGTTACTCTAGGGCCCTCCTCTCGGTGGAATCACACAGAATTTTTCTTTTATGGTTGGCTTATTTTATGCAGCATAATATCCTCAGGGTTCATTCATGTTATAACCTGTCAGAATTCACTACAGTTTAACTGAATAAAGGTGTTCTTCATTTAATGACCTGCCTGTTTAATGACTTTCTGACCTACAACTGGGGTGCATGGTTTAGGTTTAACAACGCACCGCTCAGACTTATGACCCACCCAACACTTAAGTGACCCACCCACTTAAATCTTGTGTACAGAGCCTCAATATCTTTTTTTTTTTGGTGCAGTACACCTTGTTCACAGAGGACTGTCGTATTTGCTGATTGTATTGGATAGATACAGTAGCTCTGTATCCCATGATACATTACTGTACTGCATGTAAGACTTATGCAAATAAAAGTAAAGTTTTTAAAAGAGTTTTTGAAGGTGCCAGTGGTCAAGAGGCTATATCTAGTGATGGTCTTCTGATTGACAGAGTCCCAAGGTGATGTAGCACATCATACGGCAAGAGGCAGGGAGCATGTGTGTGTCTGTGTAGACAACTAACCTCTTCCCCCTTCCTATAAAGCCACCAGTACTCAATCATGGAGGCGCCACCCTGATGACCTACCTCACCTAACCCTAATCATCTACCAAAGGCCCCACATCGAAACACTGTGCATGGATGAGGTTTCCACCTTCATAACTGTAATGAGGGTTAAAGTCTAACATAAGTTTCAGCAAGAACAAACCATATTCAAACCATAGCACTCTACCACTAAGATACAGATGCTTCATGCATAAATGATGGACACCTCACCCTTCTTGGGTGTGTCCCATAATCATTCCTTCCTTTGGCAATCTATGATGCCACAAGTGCTCCAGGAAAGGGAAAAGTTTCCTGGAATCCAGACAGAACACGTTTATGACTCCATGGCTGATACTCCCTTTTAGGCCTGCTTGGCTTTACTCAACTGCATCCAACCATACTGGAAAATTCCAGGTGTATCCACATAAGAGTTCTGCTCCAAACATTGGGTAATCTGAAAATTCACCAGAAAATATCCATCCCCTTTCCTCTAGAACTATCTCCCCAATCCCAGTGTCTGAATATGTATTTGACTTCGGTTGAGTAATATTTCCCAAGCTGGTGCTGGCTTTTTACCCAGGAACTTCCTGTCATTTTCTCTACATTACATTAATTCCTTGCTCACACCCAGGTGCCTGCCACTCCCCAGACCAATGTCTTTCAGTTAAAGATGGAGAGGCTCAGTGAAGTGCAGGTGATATCTGCTTGGTCTCCTCAGAAACTCAAATTTCAGATACTGTCCTCCTTTGGATACTGTGACTTTAAGCTTTCATCTAGTCTTCCCTCCATTTGATTTTATCCCTTCACTTCTTCAGATTCATGCAAACTTGCATGCCTGACACTTTGCTAGGCAAGTTTTAGGACACTGTGATAAGCACAACTAAGTTTCCCTGTGGGAAGGAGATAGGTGATAGATATCGTGATTTTTATATGCTAATAGTCTGTCAAGAAAATAAAATAGTGAGATGGAAAAACAAAGTAAGTGGTACCACTAGGTAGAAGGGAACCACTCCTTCATGTTGAAGGGTCAAAAAAGGTACAAGGGATAGCTTGTGATATGAAACTTCAGTATGGACACAATTAGTCATAGTAATTTAAACTCCGTATATGCATTGAATAAAATGATACAGGAGTACAAAGATAAGAACATGTATGGGGTGGAAACCTCTGAATTATAATGTTTCAAATCATATAGCAATTGTTACGGATAGAACGTTGGTGCCCTGCAACATTCATATGTTGAAATGCTACACCCTCAGTGTTTTGAGATCGGGAGATGGTGCTTTAAGAGGTGATGCCATTAGATCACAGGAATGCAACTTTTATACATGGGATGTAAATATGAACCAAGCTAGTCTTCTCGGGTGGAGAGCTGGACAAACATTAACCGTGTATCAGCTGCACTAAAAGTGAGCACTTCAAGGATAGGGGTTTCAAGGACTACTGGACTCACACAAGCAGCTCTCTGTGTAGTCATCACTTTTCTCTGATTCCAGCTTTGCTGTGCACTTGACCAAAGTCATTTGCTCCTTCTGGCTCCTCAGACTGTAGGTGAGCATGCGAGTGATGAGGCTGTATGAGAGGGAGACCTTGGTGTCCAGGTGAGGGCTGTGGTAAACAGCAGGCACCAGATACATGAACACCGCTACACCATCAAAGATTCCCACCATGTTGGTGTGCAAGCAGCGGTGACGAAGGCCTTATTTCCTGCCTCTTCTGAATGCATGCGTAAAACAGCTCTCAATCTATGGCCATGGTGGGTGGCAAGGAGGGAAAGGGAAAGCAGGGGAATTAGCACCCCTAAAGCGGACAGTGCCAAACTATAGGCAAAGGAGGGCCTCTAGCAGAAGAAATAGTCCGTGATACAGAAGGCACAGGAGGGGAACTGCAGGGTGGTGGAGGTCCGCATGGAAGCACTGCATACATCTGTCAGCCAGGAGGAGCCCACCATAAACAAGCACACCTGGAGCCTCCATTCAAGGAGTAGCACATGGTGGTAGTGGTGGTGGACAGCAGGACACTCTCATCCATCAATGGCAGGAAGACTATCTGAGCTGCACAACCCCCAGAGGACAGGAAACCTTTTCCTTGTGGGAAAATCCGATACCACTTTGGTGATGGTGACCAGAGGGAAGCTAACATCAAGGTTACACAGAAAGTACACGGGTATGTGCAGTCAGGGAGTCCCTTCTCAGGAAGAACTATCAGATGGCCTTGCCCAAAAAACTGGTAGAGAATTTTTAACACCAGAAGGAGGAGCCACTGATGTGGCCCAGAGAGAGTGAAAAGCCCACAGGAATGAGGTCCAAGGCCATCAGTTGATCTCCACCTCCCATGCTTCATACAATATACCTTCACTTCAGGGTGAACAGAAAACCTTTGGTAAGAAGTCTGGGTGAGCAAGGCAAAGAAGTCCCACCTTGTGCCAACTCCCAGTACTTGGGAATGGTTTCCTGATTTAAGTAGAAAAACATGCCATGACCATTTATCTTCTTGTTGGATGAAATTATGTCACAAAGTCCTTTGTTTATTCTGTTTATTCAGAGCCAAGAGCTCTCCGCTGGGAAACTGTGCATCCTCCTACACCTGCTGTTGTTGAGCCCCCTCCTACGGCTGCTACAGCCCCACCTCCACAATTCTGAACCCCTTCTCCCCACAATTAGGTCAGACACTCTGGTTGGAAAGGGGAAAAGGCTGTAGCTGATGCTCTGTCCGGGTGCTCCAACTAGAGCCAAGGAGAGGCCTCACTGCCCAAAAAATTAGAATTGGGAGGATTCAGCCAGCAGGGCGGATCACTCAAGACCGTTCCCCTCTTTCTCCCCTTGCACTCACCAGTATATAAGCACCATGTTTTTCATTGATCACATGCATTTTTCACTCTCCCTGCTCACCCTACAATTAAAATCCATGTTCTCTGAGCACAGGGAATTTAGTCTGCTTTGTCCAGCCTATATTCATAGAGACTAAAGCAGTGATTTAATAGGCAGCACAATAAGCACTTCTTCCATGAATGACTACAGCATACATACACATGCACACACGCACATACAGACACATACAGACCCAGCACAGCTAGAAGGATGAGGAGAAAATGATGGCTATCCTGGGCAAAACGACTAGGAGACACCGATAGGAATGAGAACATTTTACTGATTGTATCACTGTTACAAGTTTTCCTATATGTTTATCTATGACTTCATTCCCCCTTCTGTGCCCCCAAAGCTCTTACATTAAGATATCTTTAAGATACCTTCTGCCATGGGAAAGCAAGTTGTGGAAATGTGCAGTATAATCTGATTTTCTTGGGCTGTGTGATCAGAACAGACTGAAGAAATTCTGTATGTTTTCTTAAGCATACAGCTAGGGATCCAAGGAAAATCTCCCCTCCACCTCCCCTGCAGCTGACCTCAAATATTCCCAGCCCCCTGGAACTATACCAACCCTATCCCACAACCCACACCAGTTGTATTTACTGTCCTGTCATCACCCCTAGAACTGATCTCCTCCTCCTGCCCCGCCCCCAGAATGGGTCTCCGCCTACAGTTAGCCACGCCCACGGCTGGCCACGCCCACAGCCCCGCCCCCGCAACTGGTCCCGCCCAGTGTCAGCCCCGTTGGGCCTGGTACCGCCTACATCCTTGTCCCCGCCCACGACAACGTTCCTTGGTCTGGTCCTTTCTCCGAGCACCGATCCCGCTCCCCGCGGCTGACCCATCCCAGAGCTCAACCTCGTACATCCTAAAGGACCTAAAACCCCTCCCCTGCTCGTCCGGCTCAGCCCAGTTCGAACCCCACTCTCCGCAGCCGATAGTCTGAAACCGGAAGCAAGCTGAAGACTGCCCGCCCACGACCGGAAGCGGAAGCGCGGAGCTGTACAGTGGGAGGAGCCGCCAGTGGCGCTCAGCGCTGTGAGTCTGCTTGTCTCTGGAAGTCGGAGCCCTTGGCCCCTAGCTGGGGCCGAACGCGGTGAGCGGCGGAAAGGGGCTCGGGTAGGAATCTGGAGAGGGCCCTCGGGCATCCCAGGCCGCGGGCTCGGCGTCCTTCTGTCCTATTCCCTCCCCCGAGGCCGCAGGCTGTTCACGCTCAGATCTGCGCCAAGCTACCGTTTCCTCTGGGTCGGGACCCGGCGCTGGCGTCGCCACAGCAGGGACGCCTTGTCGCCCCCACCAGGACCAGCCTTCATCTCAGGGGACTTGCCCGAGTCTGCACAGGGTTTTGCTGGTCACAGGTTGGGGGTGGGGCCAGTGCGCCTGTCACTTAGCGCGTGAAGGCCAGAGACGCTGCTCTACCTTGTGCAATGCACAGTGCACCGCCCCACAACAAAAGAACTATCTGTAGTGTCGAGGTTAGGAAGCCCTGCTCTGGGGCTTTAAAAATCTCTGAAGCTCCGAATGAACTGTGTTAGCTTAGTCATTTACAGGACCTCTAACTGACAAAACGTGTTTGCAGCGTCTAGAGTCACCAAAAATATTTCTTTCTAGTCAAATGAGCAAATTAGGTGCACCCAGCATCAACCTGCTTACTCCCATCTTGAGCACATGCCTCTCTAGGAATCAGTCCCGGCCAATAGGCTGGGCTCTTTTTATTACACTGAATCAATAAATACAAACACAGAAAGAAAATTTTTTCTGTATTTAACAACCATCATACATCCGCATAAACGCTTGCCTAGCAAGCAAAAGGTCCCGAGTTCGATTCCCAGTCCCAAAAATTAAAAAAAAGAAAGAAAAGAAAAACAACCACCATAGTACTCCCTACATAAGGCATCAAAAACAATCTTTGTGACACACACCCCTTTTCAGAGGGCAAGAGCGTCGTTGAAGCTTAGACTTGGGTGTAAACCAGTGTCAGAGTCCATCCACCCCTTCTCACTGATTCGTGGATTTCTGTGTGCTCGGGTGAGTGCACCCTGTGGAACTGAGCAACCCCAGGGTCCGCACAGGCCGCTCACATTGTAGTCACCAGGAGCCTCAGTGGAGTGGTAAGAAAAATTACTTCTGTTTTATGACTTCTATTCAAAAGAAAAATACTAAGATGTGTATGGTTATGTGTGTGTAAATAAGTATAGTCATTCTTTCTTGACTTTGCTGAACTAGTGCAGTTGTTCATATGCAGAAAATCATAAGAAATTGTGTAATTGCAGGATTTCATTAATTACGTGTATGTATGCCTTTTTCATTCTAGCTTTCCTGTAACATTTCTGAAGGCATGTTTGCTTATTCTGCAATAAATGCACAAAACAGTAGCTACAGTAAGAAGAGCAAAACTTTTCCTGCATGCCATACTACTAAAAATCTCAGGATTTTGTGTAAACATGTAAAATACTTACCTGTATTTGTAGTATTACAAGTCTTTTGATTATATACTAATGGGACTGCTCAACAGTATTACTCAGGCTCTTTCCATTTGACTACTAAAGACCTATAATCCTCCATGACTCACACGCAGATCTGCCCCAAGCTACGGTTGCCTCTGGATCAGGACCCAGCGCTGGTGTCACCACTGCAGGGACCCCTTGTTGCCCCTACTGGGACCAGATTCAAAATACAGCAGTATCTTAAAAGAGATTATTTAAGCTTCTTTGTGTTAGTAACCGAAATTTAAAATTTAGTTGACCAGGATTTTCTTCCTAGTGAAATTTAAAAGATGTGGAAAAATCTGAAGCAACAACATGTAGATTTCAGGGTAAAGCATTAGTTTCCAACAAAGGCTGTCCTCTATACCTTGCCTTCTGTAGGAATTAACTTCCTCAAAACTTTTCTGAAATAGCAGTGCAGTTGTTCATAATGCAGAGAATCATAAGGAATCATGTGTAATTACAGGGTTTCATTAATTATGTGTGTGTGCCTAAATTCTAGCTTTCCTGTAACATTACTGAAGGCACGTTTGCTTATTCTGCAATAGACCCTCTGAGTAAACCATTTAGGGTGACCAACTATACCTGTTTATTCAGGACTGAGGGGTTTTCCAGGACATAGGATATTCAGTGTTCAATCAGGATGATTGTTCACCTCTGAGCCAGGCTTGGACCAGATGCATGGATACCTTGGAAAACCAAAACAGACTTTGTCCTTCCTCCTCCATGATGTGTCCATTCCAACAGAGAATCGGTATTGGCAAGAGTGTTGTGGGACTCAAGCTGAGGGGACAGAAAAGTCTCGTGGGAACAACTGATACTTAGCTTGAGAGGGAATGGTAAGGTTAGACCTAGCTAGTTGTAGCGTTAGACTGGGGCCCAAGGGAACGGTATAAGGGAAGCCTCTGAGCAGGAGAGAACCCAGGGAAGACAGGGATGGCTGAGGTCAAGATGGCAGAAGGGAGAAGATGTGCTCCAGATCCTAGTGGGAGGCGGACTGACCCGACACTGTTCTCAAACCAGTAGAGAACACCAAAGAGAAGATTTGGGAGCAGGAAGAGGATGTGATGCCCATTTGATCTAAGCTCATGGGTAAAACAGACTTTGGGATCCCAAATGAAGAGTTTTAAGAGGCAAGATAGGAGGGGTGAAAAAGAAATTTAGAAAGGAGATGATAGTTCCTGAGCCTGCGTGGTGATGGTGGAATAGGAGAGAGATAGACGAGATCAGGATTTAGAACAGAGCTGATGGTGCTTTCATTCCTGTGTGCGTTTGGCAGGTGATGCAGAGTACTCGTGTGCACTTGGCTCCTGTCTGTGCGAACTGCGGGCTGCCCCCGACCCTTGGCCCATGCCTACCCTCACTTTGCCTCTCCCAGGACCTTTCCCTGCATCCTAAAGGAAGTCAGGCCTGAGTATGCCTACTGCTGTATTTCTGTCACCATTGAAAGTTCTGTTGGGCAATACTGGAAAAGAGTGGCTGTACCTGTCTTCCAGCAGCAACATGTCCAGGGCAGGTTAGGTGTCAGGAAATCCATAAACTGACTAAGAATGCCTCCTGCCTTTAGAGGAATTTTAAGCTACCAAACAACCTGGAAAAGGATTCAAAGTCCAAAGATGCCCTAGCACCTCCTTCTCTGCGTGCCTGTTTTGTGGCACAGTAAACTGCCTGGATCCCAGCCCTGCTGTCCCTCCTCAGGTACTGCCTGAAACTGTACCTGACTGCAGATTGGTCCTTGAGAGGAGAAAGGACACGTTCTATACCTGGAGAGGGCAGGAAAGTTCTGCCACAGCAGCCTGGGTCAACAGACCCCCGTGCTCCTCCCAGTCCCGGTTTCCCTGTTTGATGGGAGAAGCTATATTATTTTCCTGTGGCTACGGTAACAGACTACAAAAGGGGCTTCAAACAAAACAGATTCATTCCCTTGCACTTCTAGAGGTCAGAAGTCCCAAGTGAGTCACAGGCCTCAATTTCTACTAGTCACAGTGCTGCTGGCTCGAGGGGGAATCCATTTCTGCCTTTCTGTCTTGTACAGATTATCTGCATTCACTGGCTGGCATTCTTCCTCCATGTTTAAAACCAACAAGATAATACTGTATTGTCCCATCTCTCTTTTTCTGTCCCCCTCCACTCCCTCCTTTCCCACCTCCTTCATCTTTACATCTCTGCTTCCATCATCACATTTTCTTCTCTGAGTTTCTTGCCTCATTCTTTAAGGTACCGTGTAATCCAACCTGTATAATCCAGGACAATTTCCCATTTCAAAGTCTATACCTTAAATACATGTACAAAACTCCTGCAAAAGAAGAGAGTATACGTATAACCTCTGCGGGTTACAGCTTAAGACAACCCTTTTTTTTCTTTTTGCAGCTAGAAGTTATTAATCTGTCTTCTGCTAGGCTCAAAAGTCAAAGATTCCCTCTAATTCTGTTTTTTCACATGGCACAAACTCAGTGTCCATGTCCCCGTCTCTGCCCATAGACACCCTTCACTGTTTTCTTTTGAGTACAGGAAGATCACACATAGAAATCTCAAGCAGATTTTATGGAGTTATATTTCATTCTGTATCTGTAGGGAGAGGAGGCCTTCCTTTCTCATAAAAAGGAAACCTTCTGTATATACTGCATTGTACCTTGGAGGTTTGTTTGTTTTAACTTAAATTTATTGGAGATAATAATTTCTGCCATTACCTAGAGATCATTTCATTTTTGTTTGTTTTGTTTCTGGCTGCATGTAGGTGTCCCATCATTTATTCAGCTGGTTTCCTTATGATGGTCATTTGTGTTATTTTCAACCATTTGCTGCTATAAACAGTGCCAACAGTGAATAATTTTGCATGTAACTTTTTGTTTTTGTGCATCTTTGAGCTAATTCCTGGAAGTGGGTTCAACAGGGGAAGAGTAAGTGTGTTTGTACCCTTGCCTGACCTTGACAAGCTCCTCGCATAGGAGCCATACCCAGCCACCTGGGAGAAAGCCTCTTTATGTGGCCTCGCCAACAAAGGCCCTGTGTCCTCGCCGATCAGACAGATGGGGAATGCCAGTGTCATTGCAGCCTGCACCTCTGTCACTCTTCGTGAGCCTCAGTGATGTTCTCAGGGGTGTCCTGGAGATGATGGTGGTGGACACCAGACGGTGCTGGACAAGAGTGTACATAAGGAAGGGCAGCAGAGTGAGAACTTTGGCTGGAATGAGGGAAAGAGACTGGGCAGTAACGGGAAGATAAACTGCTCAGAGAACAGGTTTCTTTCACTGCAGAAGATCCTGGACCTGGCTTGAGTGGTGAGAGGAAGCACTTGAAAAGGCAGGATGGAGAAGAGTGGCTCCTAGGAGGCAGATGGACCCCAAGGCACAGCTACCACAAAGAGGAGGCAGCACCTTGTCCAGGAGAGGGCAATAGGGCCCAAGTGGAACTTTCTTGGCAAGACTGGAAGGTGGGTTCCTTCTTGAGAAGTAGGGTGTGGGACCATCGCTGAGAGCGAGGTGATTTGTTATCTGTTGTCACCTAATAGCTGGTTCCGAAACCTAGGCCCGTAAGAGGCCAGTAACCCTTTATCATCTCATGGTTTGTGTGGTTCAGGGATTGAGGAGTGGCATGGTCAGAAGGTTCTGGCTCAGGACACTTGGAGATCGCAGGAGGCTGCCACCTGGGGCTGAGCCATCTGAAGGCTCAAGGTGCTCCATGATTTGCTTCTGAAACCTCGCTTGGGAGGCCGCTGGAGTGACTTTGCAGCAAGGCAGTCAGCTTCCCTTGGACCAGGAAGCTGCAGTCCCTTCTGGGACCTGGCCTCAGAAGCCCTCCCCATCAACTCTGCAGCATTCTACGCTCATTCAGGGTGAGTTGGGGGCCATGCAGGATGCGGCCACCAGGGGCCTAGGGTCTGTTTAGGAAGTTGGTTGCCGCAGGGAGAAGATTAGGATGTGGAAGACCTGCAGAGATCAGAGGATGGGGATGGGGAAGCTGCGTGGGCCCGTGGGACCTTTCCTCCAAAGCCAAGGGCTCTTTTCGCGTCGATGCCTTTGCTTGTCCAGAGGTGACCATGTCTTGTGATCTGTGCAGATGTGGCCATGTCCAGGGGGATGAATGAAACCTGCCTGGCTGCAGTTCTGCTGGCCTAGTGTGAGTGAGGGTCTAGGTTGGGGACAGAACATCTGTTCACGGTAAGGATGAGGAAATCCAAGCCTGGTATGTATGAAAGGAGAGGAGGCGGCGAATGACAAACAAGGAACTAGGAGAGAGGGACGAATGTGGCCTTGGTGTGGTCAGAGAAAAAGAAGGCACACAGAAGAAGAGAAGTTAGAGGGAGGAGAACTTCTGAACGTTTGTGCCCAGCAGTGGGACGGTGCCCGTGATGACGCAGGCAGGGTGAGACCCGTAGAATGTGGGGCTGAGGTGGGGCAGGCAGTGGCATTGGAGCTGGGCCTCCTCATACCCTGAGGCTGTCTCCGTCATCTGAGGGGGGCCGGAAAGTTGAAGGAATAATGATAGCCAGGAGCCAGAGTCTCTAAGGAATGACAAGTTGTTGATAAGAATGTGCCGTGAGACTCAGGAAAGCCAATGCTCTAAAAGGGAGTGGAGCAGTGGACATTGGTCCTATCGTGGGTGACACAGGAAGATAGGCTGTGCTATCACCTGGCTCCTGCTGGTACTATGTTTTGGTTTTGCATCCATGGTTCATCCAGAGCTCAAAACTCCCCTGCCCAAGGCAGGCCACGGAAACTAAACTTCTTCCCCAAGGTGGGTCACAGGAACTCTAATCTTCTCCACCTTCACCTGACCGTAAGCAGTTCTCTGGTCTACCTTGTGTGATAGTTGTGCATGCAGCCCTCCTCGTTGCAGAGGGTCCTGCCCCTGTCCCAAAGGAAGGGATGCTGCACAGGGAGGCAAAGAAGAATCTGAGCAGACAGGCCTTGCTGGGTCTCCCTCTGCAGTCTGTCTGCAGTCCTTCCTATGCAGTGCGGTCTCTATAAAAAACCCAAAGGACAGGATGCTGTGAAGGAGAGGCAGCGCCTTGTGTAACACGGGAGAGGGCAGCAGGGCCTGAGTGGAGGAAGAGCTTCCAGACAGCTGCACAGGTGAGGGACCTGGGAGGTGGCGCCTAGGAAAGGCATGGAATCTCCATGTCCTTCCCCTACACCTTGCTCTGTACATCTCTTCAACCGTGTCCTTTGTCAGGTTCTTTACCGTAACAGTAAGTGTGTTTCCTTCAATGATGTGAGCTGCTCAAGGAATCTGATAAAACCTCAGGCAGGGGTTGAAGGAACCCTGATTTACAGCCTTTGGTCAGAAGCCCAAATAGAACCACGCAGGACTGATGACTGGCATCTGAAGTTGGGGTGGGGACTGAACCCCCAGCTTGTCATTCCTGACGCTGTTCCCAGGTAGAGTGTCGGAACTGAACTCAGCCAGAGGACACCCAGCTGCTGTCCACTGTGGAACTGATTGCTTACTTGCTGGCAGGGAGAAGGCCCCACCCATGGTGCAGGTCTGTGTTGATTGTGCTCTGAGAGCAGAGGACAAATGGATGCTTTGCATTTTTAGTGATGCTCAGCCTGCTGGGCAGATGAAAGGCCCAGCGTGGAAGATAGAACTTGCATTTGGAAGGAGGTGTGTTGGAAGCTGAGGGAGACACATCCTCAGCAGTGTGAGAGGGGGAGCACCGTGTAGACCGTGTCTCCCCTTTATTCCAGAGCACTGCTGCCCCCTGCCCCAAGGGAGTACGAGGTGGCGCGTCCCTCTTCCTCCACTGCCCTGGTCTCCAGGAGCTTTGCTGTCGGAGTCACAGGATGGCGGCTGCTGTCTTGCCCACCCCTTGTGGTGAGTCTGTGAGTTCTGGCAACCCTAGGAATTGGGCTTAAAGGACCCAGCCGCAAAGAGGCACAGAAGGGGGCCACACAGGCATAGGAACAGTGGATTCCAACAACCCAAGGAGCCGGGTCTGATGGGTGGCCATTGGGATTTGGGACTTGAGGTTTGGGGGTTGGCATGAGTCACCTATGCAAGAGAATTATGCTTGCTTTTTCTGTGAACCTGATAAAAAGTATAATGCCCTGAGAGCATCATTTTCCTCATCTGTGACATGGGAATAAACTCCAGACCCTTGAGTCCTATTTTCTGGCTGGGGTGAGATGGGCCCTGGTTTCTCATGGGAGATACGGGTGTCTGTAGGGGCGGATGTGTGTGCTATGAGTGTCCTCGGTGTGTACATATGCTGTGCGTGTACTCGTTGGGCTATGTATGATCAAGTGGGTGGAGAAGCCTCCAGGCTATCAGAACAGGGGGCAGCCTGGATTCTTGCGACTCATTTCTTCTCCAGCTCAGTCCTCCCTGTACCCACCCTCTGCTCAGAAAGCACACACGGGGAAGGAAAGGCTCGTCAGTGAGTTCCTGACACGCTGGCTACAGGTGAGTCTCAGCTCCCTTTGTCCAAATCATCGTTCCCTTGGCAGAAGTTGGACTTGTTACCTTCAGTGGCCTGGAGCCTCACACTCAAAGTGGATGCTTGGGTATCGCAGGATCCCCAGGCATCTGATGGGGCTGACGGGCTGCCCAGAAAATGTGTGTGTATCTCAATCCTCACTGCATTTTCAGAACTCTGTAGGGTCTCTAAGGACATCTTGTGCTGTAAAGAGTAAGGAAAGGCCAGATAAAGACGTGACATAGCTCAAGCAACTCAGGATGGCTTTGGAGAAATCATTTTTCATTTATCAAGTATTTCTCCTACTTCTGCATTGTCCCAGGCTGATGCTAAACCCTCACTGTTGAGGGAAACAAGATTTCAGGTGCTCAGTCTGAATACAGACGGTCTGCCTGTGTTGAGGGGCACTGGACCTTGGGAATGGGCCAAGTGGACAAGCGCACTGAAGCTAAGCCCAGAAGCCAAGGAGAGCAGCACAGAACCCTCACAATACGTCTTGTGCTCTGGCTCCCTTCCCCTTCACACTGGGGGTCCCTGGTGGAGTCATGATGTTTGCAATGGTTTAGGACCTGGTGACCTTTGAGGACGTGGCTGTGGACTTCACCCAGGAGGAGTGGGCATTGCTGGACACATCCCAACGATCACTGTACAGGGAGGTGATGCTGGAGAACTGCAGGAACCTGGCCTCGCTTGGTAAGCTCGGCACCATCCTGCATTTACTTTGTGGCTCAGTTGGCAGTACTTGCTTTTTACTCTTATTATTTTAGCCATGTAGAATGCATAGAACATAAAATTCAACATCTGCATCATTTAAAATTGTATAGTTCAGTGACTCTTAGAATATTCACGGTGTTGTGCAACCCTGTAATTTCAGAACATTTTCACCACCTCTGCTGTGACTTGAGTATGGTTGATGTGCTGGGAGTTTGATCTCCTGTAAAACAGTATTGAGGTCATGGGGCCTTTAGCAGGTCAGGTCTAGTAGGAGATGATTGGATCTGGAGATACCACCCTCAAAGGATTTGTATTGTCTTTCTCCAGTGGACCAGGTTTCACGGGACCAGTTAAGTTCTCTGGAGAGAAGGTTGTTCAAACGGGAGGTGATGCCTCATGGTTAGATCCTTGCCATGCAACTGGATCCCTTTCATCTTCTGTTCTGTGTTGTAATAAAGCCAAAGCATCTTCTCCAGATGCCAGCACTATGCTACTTCAGCCTTGCAGACACCAGAATCATGAGCCAAAAATACAGCCTCTCTTTTTTATAAAGTATCCAGTCTTAGGTATTTTGTTACAGCAACAGAAGACAGACCAGGACAACTCCTAAAAATAAAAAAACAACACCCTATTCCTGTTAAGCATTCAACACCTATTACCTTCCCCGCTCATGGCCACTAGAAACAACTAATCTCCTTCCTGTCTCTGAGTTTGCCTATTCAGAACGTTTCCTAGGAATAGAATCATAGAAAATGTGACCTTTTGTGTCTGACTTTCTTTCACATACATAGTATTTCCAAGATTTAGTTCTGTTGTAGCACATACCAGTGCTTCATATCTCATAACAAGTGAAAAGTCTTCCACTGTATAGGAAACACCAAACTTTGTTGAACCATTCACAGATTGATAAACCTTTCAGTTGTTTCACTCTTTGGCTTTTATGAGTAATGCTACTATGAATACTTCTATACAGATTTTTGTGGAAGCACTTGATTTTATTTCTCTTGGGTGGGGATGCTAGTAGTTCATATTTGTTTTGTTGTTGTTTCCTGAGACAGGGTTTCACTACATAGTTCAGGCTGGCATTGAACTCATTGTGTAACCCATGCTGGCCTCAAATTCACAGCGATCCTCCTTCCTCAGCCTCCTGAGTACTGGGGTGCCAGGCATGTGCCACCATGCCTGGCATAGGTCATGATAGTTGTGTTTGGTTTTTCGAGAAACTGCAAAGATTTTCTACAGCATTGGCAGCATTTTCCATTCCCTCAAATGTACAAGTGTTCAGTATTGTCTACATCCCCTTCCACCTTACCGTTTTGCTTATGATCATCCTACTAGATGTGAAATGCTACTCATTGTTGCTTCAATTTGCATTTCCCATTATGTCTATGTTGAGTGTGTGATGGTAACTCATAAGTTCTGGTCATTTGTGTTTTTATGTTTTGGGGCCCTGTTTTTTGTAGGGGTCTGTTTGGGGTTTTTTTCTGTTTTCTTTCTTCACACCATGTAATAATCAGTTGCCCTATCTTCAAAATCACTAATTTGTTTTTTATTTGCCTGTTCATATCTGATTTTGAACCTCTCTTAAATTTTTCCTTTCAGTTGTAACTTTTCAACTCCAGAATTTCTATCTGCCTTCCTTTTTATGGTGTTTTCTGTTTGATGAGAATTTGTTTTCTTAAGCTAGGGATGGTGGTGCACACCTGAGGCAGGAGCATCACTACCAGTTCTAGGCCAGCCTGGGCTACGTAATGACATCTTGTCTCCAAAAACAAAAAAAAATTTTTTTTTTTCATTTCCTTCAGGTATTTTCAAACGTATTTAAAATAATTGCTCTGTTTTCTTTATCTAGCAAGTCCAGTGTTTGCACTTCCTCTGGGACAGTTTCTTTGTGCCAAGTTCTTTACTCTGGTGATATGCCATGCTTTTGTTTCTTTTCCTGACTCACTGTTTTGTTGAAAACTGAAAATTTAGAATATTACCTTATAGGTTAAGTGTCTCTTATCCAAATGCAGGGGACCAGAAGTCTTTCCATTATGATGGGGTTTTTTTGTTGTTTTTTGGTACTGGGAATCAAACTCAAGACCTTGTGTGTGCCAGGCAGGCACTTGTGCCCCTGAGGTGTATCCCTGGCTCCATAAGTCTTTCCAATTTGAGACTTTTTTGACTTTGGAATATTTGTATAAGCTTTACTGATTAAGCATCCCAAATTTGTTTTTCTTTTTTTTAAGAGGCATGAAAAAGATTTATTAGAGGGAGATATAGGACACACTCAAGAGCAGAGTGCAAGTGCTCAAAGAAATGAGGCACAATACAGTTGGGAACTGGGGGTTTTTTATGTGCCTTAGGAGGTAGAAATCTGTGGGATTTGGTAATCTGTAGTCTCAGCCTTAGTCATAGAGAATGGGAGAGACTTTCCCACCCATAGTGAGCTATTCCTATGGGAAATGCCAAAATGGTGATCCCTTCATGGGTGAAAGAGCACCATTTGCAAGAAGGGATGGTCAGATGGTGTTTGTAGCTGAAAGGGAGTTGCCCAGGTATGCTGTTTTGGAAAAAGGGATAAAAAGTAAATGAACCATAGCTGTGTTCTGAAGCTACAGTTTTTCTTTAGACTGCAATTTTAGAAATTTTGATTTCCTTGTCTCCTTTCCACCTAGCTTCTATCCTACCTCATTCCACCTGCCCACCTCAACTTCCATCCTTTCTTCTTAAGGGTTTGCAGCAGGCCAGTAGTCCGTTGTAGTAACTGCTTCAGGCTGAGGAGAGGTGTTGGTCCTGCCTAGCCAGGGTCCAAAAGTCTTGTCCTGACTGATCTAAAGGAGACATAGGAATATTAGGCTCCATCTTTTGAGGAACCATCATTTTTCAATAGTGTAAAAGAGGTCCAGGACATACCAGATATTAGCCCACAACAATGAATCATGCAACAAACAAAAATTCCAATCCCCAGTATCACAGCCAGAAAAATGAGGACTTTTTTCACCAGCTTGCTTTAGGGGACCAGGATGCCAGCCAGTCATTAAAGTCTATGGCAGCATCTGACACTGCACTGTGAGCACAGATAGATCATCCAGTGCCAGGAAAGACATTTGCAGAGTTGTCAGGAATATACACATAATGTTCTGTTTTTTTTGTTTTTTTTTTTTTTTATTTTAAAAATAAAAGGAAAATACTAACAGACAGACAACATTTTACAAAATAGCAAAGGATCACTACAGACAGTACAGTTACAAACAGAGTGGTAGGGAATTAACAATGCTTGTTGTATTACATATTAATAACTTCAAAGTGGTTTCTCATGAAAACAGATATAGACATACAAAGCTGATCAACCAAGGACTCATTGACAGTTTCTTTCAGCAAGGAAATACAAGACAGTAGAACAGCCATGTTAACTGTCCTGCATATACATACATACAAACTTTCTCCTTCTTTCCCTTCTCTTTCCCCATATCCCAGTTACCCTTTACCTTTGAGTGCTTTCCTATCAATTCACAATGTCTAACATATCTCCTAGTTTAAATTAACTCTTTCAGGCTTTACACTAGAGAAACAATGTGGTGCTTGCACATGTATGTTTGATTTATTTCACTTATGAGTATGGTCTCTAGTTGTGACCATTTACCTATAAAAGCCTCGAGTTTATCTTTCTTTACAGCTGAGTAATATTCCATTATATAAAAGTACCACAATTTTCTTATCCAATCCTCAGTGGTGGACATTTGGGTTGCTTCCACATTTTAGCAATTACAAATAATGTTCTGTTTTGATAATGGTACACCTCCACCTTGTGCTGCTGTTAGAATATCTAGAGCCTTTGAATTTGGGGGGCCTGATTTTTTTTTTAATTCTTTATATGTTCTAGACAGAAGTCCTTTGTCTGAGGGACATTTGGCTAAAATTTTTTCCCAACTCATGGGTTTTCTTTTTACCCTGTTGGTGATTTCTTTTGATATGCAAAAACTTTTCAGGGAGATGAGATCCCAGTTGTTGATTCTTTGAAGTATTTCTTGTGCAGTTTGATTTTTATTCATGAACTCTGTACCTACCCTTTTGTCTTCAAGACTTCAGATGGCTCTTTTCATCATTTTTACTTCTGAATTTAATAATGAAATACCCTTTGCCATATCACTTAGAGCTCTATGTTTATAGTTAGAGATTCAGTATCACCCATTACATTTGTGGGGGAAGGATAAAGACAGCAACCAGATAGCAGTGAAAACTGATCTGGTCCATTGATGTCATGAGGCTGGGAGGTTGGCTGGTTGATCTATGGTTGTAACTCAGCACCCTTGGACCCATGGATACCCTAATGTACATCTTCCTATCCCCCCTGGAGGCAACTGAGGCCATAAGTTTTTACCACAGAGCCACTGGGTACCATTTGGGGATGACCATCTGATTCCAGCTCTTACCCTCTAGATAACAGCAAACAAGTTAGTATCGCTTCACACAATAGTGTGATTACAGCCCTGGCTAGGAATTTACCCCATGTATTGGGTAGCATTGCTCTAGTTATCATACATATGATTTCTTTGTTCCCAATAAGGGGGTACTAGTTGATTGAGTTGTCCCCTTTTTATATTTACCCAACCTTTTGGTTTAATATTATTCTTTATAATTCTGATTATACTTTCCCATTGGACGTTAAAGAGCAAGTCAAAGGGAGACCTGTGTTAATCAAAATTAATCTTGCTCTCTATGCGTATATTAAGGTCAGTTCAGGCTCCTAAGGATTACTTTTGGGGTCACAGGCAAAGCCTCTTAGCTCTTTTAGATTTTTCATCTGCCAGGATAGGTCATGTCGTGCTGGACAACATGGCTCTCCTTGGAAGCATAGGGACATTTTTTTCCTTTTTAGTGACCCTCCTTTTAGCAAAATGCACACTGGTCAATTCCTCTTCTCTGGGGTCCATCAGTCTCCCTGCTCAGGAGGTTGAGTGACTCAACAGAGTTGTACGATGCTATAGAAAGATCTCCTCATGTCCTGGGTCTTTATTGACCTTACAGGACCAAGACCAAAATACTGGCTTTTTTGCCCAGTTACTTTTTTTTTTTTTTTTTGGTACTAGGAATCGAACTGACGACCTCACGCTTGCTAGGCAGGCACTATGCCGCTAAGCTGTATCCCCAGCTCCCAGTTAGGTTTTAACTTTGGTCTCTAAGCCTTAGTTGTTGAACATCCAGAAGATTAGTTACACCGGTGTTAAAGTGGCCACATTAAGTTTAACTATTATAATCTCATCTAGATATCAAGCACCTTGTAATATAGTACAGCCAGAGAACTACTCTTTTTTCCTATAATGTTTGAGAAATTAAATTCCTCTAAAATGTTGATTAAATTCCTCTAGAATGTTAATATATAACAGTTATAAACTTTTACTAGGGCAAAGTTTACTAGGAGCAAACATAGAATCTTAGCATAACAATTATGCTGGCATTATTATATTGGAATCAGTAGATTTTTTTATCTTTAAAAATACATATAATTTCCATTTTAGTCAACCACCTTTATCCAATTACAAAACATTAAATGACCTAAAGAAACCTTTATCTAAATTTGTTACCTTTTAATAGAATGTCATTTAAGAAGAATGTGCTTGTTTATTTTATAGATACATTATAGGTTATTAATGTCTAATCTCTAATCATTATAATAACATGTTCTCAACTGTGTAAGGTGTAGGCACAGCTAACATAATACAGTTATATAACAGTCACATAAACATAAACCTGAAAAAGTCCATCATCATGAACAACTATAGTTGGAAGGTCATCAGTGTGATAAGATGTCTTTCTCAAGTCCTATATTTTAAGAAGTGCTGTATACTTAGGAAAACACAATTCTATTTAATACACCATGAGGCTAGAGATAATTAGTATTCTAGCTATATAGAAATCTTTACATTTACTTAGTGTTTACTCTTAAGGCAAAGTCTATATTTTTAAAAAAAAAACAGGTTTATAAAGAATTCTTATCAATTCTGTATTGACAAGAATTAAAGGACGTCTTTAGAATTCTTGTAAATGTAGGAAACTGTTAATAACCACACATAGACTTACTACCCAATATATCTCATTTATGCAATAACAAAATGTTTATTTAGTCAAAGCCAGTAGATGTAGATCTAGCTTTAAATGGAAGAACCAAATTTAAGGAAATGTCAAAATATTTGGCTACTTTAATTTATATATATGTATATATATAATAAAAAGAGCATCTATTTGTTACTTTACCTGTACTAAACTTACATAGTCTTGAGTCTATACAAACTTAACTTTAAAGCTTAGATCTACAGTATCTTGTTGTTTTTCTTACGTATTCATAGTACCAGATATATAGGTTGAGTCATAAACTAAGCATAATAGCTATTCATTTAACCAGTCATAAACTGATTATTAAAAACATTCCATAAACCAACAATTAAATAATCTTTAACTCTTATAACAGATTTTTTTTAGTAACCAAAAGCCTAACAACGAAAGACACAAACTATCTTAGTAGAATATAGAACCTTTGCTGGTTAATCTAGTTTTGTAGTTTTAATGAAGAACATCCTAATCAGAAAACCTTACTGCTTTAGACATAGAGAGCGTAATGTTTTACTTATAACCAACTTAAACATATTATGATTTATTTAATAGCTGTTGGGGTGTGACACCATAAGACTGTAGGATAATGTAGCAACCATTGTTAATTCCTATCGTTTTGAGGTCATGTATTGTTTTTGTTGTTTTTGTGTTGTTTTGATTTTGTCTTCATTGTTGTTTTGCTAGTTTTTTTAAAATTTTTTAAAGTAAAAAAAAATATTTTTTTAAAAGACCTTAGGAAAACTGGACAAACCACCCATCAGTGGAGAAACTGGATAAATTTTGGTCCAACCAGCTGCTTTCAACCACAGAGAGTTTTGTCCAACTGTTCCCCGAGTCCAAGGGGTCCCCACTTAGGTATCTTAAAAGCTGTTTTAGATGACTCATCATTACAGTTAACACTTTAAACTATTTATATATTATCTTTGACCAAGGAAAAACTCTTAAATTATTGTATATCAATAATAGACATTGCATTTATGAAAGTAACTTTGGACATTATCTTGGTTATCTAACAACCTGGATGAAAACATGTCATCAGTCTTTAAAATACCTTTATTTTTTATCAACAGATTTAGTCTTCTGTTAAGCTATATAAACCATAAGTATTTGAGCTAATATCGGGAGTTTCCACTTATCCATAAGGCATCAGATAAAACATATATTTGAAAATTTACATATAGAAATATATATATAGTTTAAATCATATATAACCTGTATGGTCTCAAACTTTAAGGCTTTTATTTGTAAGTCCGTGTGAGTTTGAAGTGTCTTAACCCTCATCCTGTAACTTTTTAGGTGGACTTAGCTATTTTCAATAATCGGGATAATTCATTTTTATGTAGGAGGCCAAAAGAGCCAGAGAAAAAATAAAATCGACATGAGCTCCAAAATCTTAAATAAAGCAGCTTTAGGCACCTTAAACAGTTTAAACAAGTAAACAAGAAAACACAGATCAGAGTACACTCTTAGAAATATTAGCCAAGTTGAGCTATAGCTATGATAATCTGATGTAGGTTCATTATAAATTGACTAGTCAGAACTTTTAGGGGTGACCAGTTAGCCTAGACATCTCTTGCAGTAAACTAAGGAGATGAAAGAGAAAGCCTCTTCACAATGTAAATGTGAATTCCATTTAAGGAAGGATTAGACTGATAATTTGTCTTAATCTTGAACTGGTCTTTCAGGCTTCTCAGCACTTTCTCTGGTTTTGATAGCCAGAACTGTTCAGTCCAGGTTTGGGTGGTGACTTTTGGAGCTAAGTGTATATTTTTAAAGAATGGGGGAGTCAAAGTCTCTCAAGGCTTCATTCTGCCTTGGTGCTGATATCTACCCATGACAGTATTTTCCTGTTTTGCCCCCTAAGCCATTCCTGCAGTTTGACCCTGTGCAGGGCTGGCAGTGGCAAACAGGAGGTGCTCTAGTGAGTGCCCCCTTTCTCTTGATCTCATGACTCCTTTGGCTAATACTTAGCTAAATGCTCTTTGTGAGCTACTCTGAACATCTTTCCTGTTAACACTATAACCAAAAAGGCAGGAGGGTGAGGGAAGAGCTTTGAGGTTTTGTCTTCTTACTCTCTAATTTACCTTTTAGAGAAAAATCAACCTCTAAGAAATCCTCTATCTTAAATTAGGCCTAAGTTCATAAAGTACACGTTTTATGACATAAACTATAGACATTGGTTGAGTTATCCATAATCATAAAAGAGTTGTTACATGCCTTTATGATATTCTTTGTGTACTTCTGAAAAAAGATAAAGACAGGAAAAAGAAAATATCAGGACCAAGGTCACACCGTGGTCATGCCCCAAATCAGGACCAGGCCACATGAGCAGCCCACCCCATTTTTCAGACTCAGAACTGCCCGGGGTCTGCTCTCTTTTAGTCTTGGCTGGTCCAACAATCCTTGTTCCTGGAACATGTCTATTCTAACAACAAATCAAGGCCACAGGAAAAGTTATAATACACAACAGCTAGGCTTTGTTCAAAACTCTATCCCAAAGGCCTTTATATCTAGAGACCTGTAACATACATGAGGAACTCAGGGGGTCTTTGAAGTCTGAATTTACCTAACTATAGATCACATATCAAGGAAAGCAGAGGCCACACACTCGCCCACACACAAACACACACATGATCGGAGGCACTAGGCTCCTCTTCCCTGCAGCTTCTTGCTTTTTTGGTAACCAACAGGAAAAAAAAACTTGAAGGGATTTGAGGTTTCTGACAGGTAAAATCCTGAGTGGAAGAAAAAGAAAAGCAAACTGTTGAGAAACTGCTTCAGAGACAGAAGAGTTGGGAGAAAATGACACTTCAGAGAAAATGACGCCTCAGAGGCACAGGGAACTGGGGGAAGTGAGAACAAAGAAAATAAATAAATAAATAAAGAAGCTGTTTCCTGGACTTACAAAAAGAATGCCTCCTCTTTTACCTCCTGCTGCTGGCTCACCAAGAAGGAGTCATGGGCTAGGTTGGAGGGTCCCCAAGGCTGAGATAAGAAATTTGCTTTAAAACAAGTATACAGATTCACTGACTCCTGTCCCAGAGAAAAATTTTTTGAGGGCACGTCAGTAAAAGAGGTATGAGAAAGATTTATCTGAGGGATATATAGGACGTACTTGAGTGGAGTGCAGGCGCTCAAAGAAATGTGCCAGCTTCCCAAAGTTGAGGTCCAGGATGATCCAGAAGATAAAACTTTGCAAAAAGAAGTCAGTGCTCAAAGAGGTTCAGGTCTTGAAGCATTTCTGATTTTGAATTTTTGAACTAGAGTTTCTCAACCTGTACAGCAATTCTGGAATCTGATTTCCTCCCCATGTTTAGGGTTCATTATGGTTGCATGTCATTTTTAGGCATCTTTAGTGATGCTTTAGAACTAACTTTGCAGTACCTATATTTTTCATGTGTGGCCACTAAAATCTCTTTTTCATTAGCTCTATGGTCATCTAGTGTTTTGTCAGAGATTTCTGTTAGAGGCTTATAACCAAAACCAAATCCCAATCTCTTCAAATGTGTTCTGTCAATATATGGAGTCATGCCAGTTTTGCATGCTTGAATTTGGTAATTGGAATGACTGATGTGAAAACAACAATATGCAGTATAAGAACCATTGTTAAACTCCTACCATCTTGTATGGTAAAGCTGTGCATCATTTCCAGTGTTTTTGTTTTTGTTTTTGTTTTTTTATTACTTGTTACTGTCTTTGATTGTTTGATCAATCTTATATTCTTATGTCTGGTGGACTGAGCAACTTTGTTGAAGATAACAGTATGTAATGTAACAACCATAGTTAATTCCTATCATTTTGTTTTGAGGTTATATATCGTTTTTGTGGGGTTTGTGTTGTTTTGATTTTGTCTTCATTGTTGTTTTGTTTGTTTTTTAATTTTTAAAATAAAAATGTATATATGGAGTCCTGTAAATACTAAAAATAAGCTAGGCAGTTTGTCACTTTGAATTGAAGATGCTTGCATTTTGTTCCCTACAAGAATTTCTGTATTCCTTAGATTTTTGACAGAATTATTCCATTGTTCCTAAAGTTGCACCTTTCCATCTTCAGAAGTGTTGCTTGGCTTCAGTCTCATGGAATTGCTTGTACCCTGAACAGTCTCTCTATATCACATAGTTTTTCCTTAAATAGGGTGTCATGTTGATAAACCCAGTCTGATCTCCCAGCTGGAACAAGAAGACCAAGCAATGATGGAGGAAAGAGGAAATCTCCCAAGCACTTGTCCGGGTGAGCTCCAGGTGTATATAAGCCCATGTGAGGAATTCTGTTGCCAGGACTCAACAGTTAGGACTGTTACATAAGTCAGTATCAACAGGGAACTTTCTAAAGTGCATTCTTTTTTTGACAAAGATGAACAGCAACATTTGGGTTGAGCTTCATGTATCTTTATGTATCTTCTTTTTTCTTTTTTCTTTAACTTTTTGTTCATTATCTTATATTTTAATTTCTGGAATATATAGCTTCTTAAAATTTAAGTCCTACTTTTCATTCCTGATAATTCCTTGCCAATGTCAATGTTTCTAGTATCTTGTTTTTCTGCCGTACTGAAAGATAAACTTGAATCATGTGTAGGAAAAAGGATGCTCCTGAGACCTTAATGTTAAACAAAATAAGTCAGACACATAAACTTAAATATCTCATAATTTCTTGTAAGTGAGAAACCCAAAAGATATATAAAAAGTAAAGTAAAAGATAGATAATAGGAAATAGGGAGATCTTTCTCAGATGGGAAGGAGATCAAGTGATAATGAGAGATGAAAGGATGAAAAGAGGAATTAAAATATGTTATGTATATGTTCCAACTCCCCACAAGAAATATAAACACGTACTGCAGACATGTACTAATAAGAAATTAAATTCTACAACAATTAATACCTAAAATTTCCATAATTGCCTTTTATTGCATATCTCCTCAGAAATTCTGATCTTTTGAGTCCACCTTTGCTAATTTCTGTGCTTTTCCACTGCTGTTCTCCATGAACGTAACTTTCTTCTCACTTTGTTTCAGATTTGGAGACTGTACTTAAAGCCAAATGGTTAACTCCTAAGAAAGGTGTTTTTAGGCGAGAACAAGTGAAAGGTGTAAAAACGGTAAGACCAACATAGATGATTTGTTTTTCCATAGCAGAAAAATGTTGTAAGTTAGAAAAAACACAAAGTAACCCAAAGTTAGGCTTGAGAAATAGTATCATTGAATAGACACAAACTACTATGATTTGGAAAAAAAATACAACTTAGCTCCAAACGTTTTTTCTTCACTGAGACTTCCCACCTGAAATATTTAATGAAGTAAATATTTCATTAAATGTGTGACATTTCATTAAATGTGAACATGTTAGCTTATTTTTAGTACTGAGAATCAAACTCAGGACCTTGTGCTTGCCAGGCAGGTGCTTATGCCATTGAATAATATCCCCAGCCCCAAATTAGCTATTTAAAACATAAATTAATCTTCAAATCATCAGAAAATAATTTTATGAATATAATAAAGACTTATAACCAAATATTTGTTGTTTTTAAGGGCTTAAACAGGGCAAAAACCAGTAGTAGTAATAGAATTCCTGAGAAAGACAGTTTGTATAACATGAAATGTCAAGAATATTATAAATTATATTACTTATTTCTTAATCAACAGGAGAAAAGTCGTCGTGGAGTGAAAATCAATGAATGTAATCAGTGTTTTAAGGTCTTCAGCACAAAATCTAACCTCACTCAGCATAAGAGAATTCATACTGGAGAAAAGCCCTATGACTGTAATCAGTGTGGGAAATCCTTCAGCAGTAGGTCTTACCTTACTATTCACAGGAGAATCCATAATGGGGAGAAACCCTATGAATGCAATCACTGTGGCAAAGCCTTTAGTGATCCTTCATCTCTCAGACTGCATGTGAGAATTCACACTGGAGAAAAACCCTATGAATGTAACCAGTGTTTTCACGTCTTCCGCACTAGCTGTAACCTCAAGAGCCACAAGAGAATCCATACAGGGGAGAATCACCATGAGTGTAATCAATGTGGAAAGGCCTTTAGCACGAGGTCCTCGCTGACAGGACACAATAGCATTCATACAGGAGAGAAACCTTATGAGTGCCATGATTGTGGGAAAGCCTTCAGGAAGAGCTCCTATCTGACACAGCATGTGAGAACTCACACAGGAGAAAAACCTTATGAGTGCAATGAGTGTGGCAAGTCCTTTAGCAGTAGCTTTTCTCTAACAGTGCATAAGAGAATACATACTGGAGAGAAACCCTATGAATGCAGTGACTGTGGGAAAGCCTTTAATAATCTCTCAGCTGTTAAGAAGCACTTAAGAACTCACACTGGAGAAAAGCCCTATGAATGTAACCATTGTGGAAAATCTTTCACTAGTAACTCTTACCTTTCTGTGCACAAGAGAATACATAACAGGTGGATATGAATTGAAATGAGAAATTACTCTAGGAATTTCTGAAAGCCCTTGTTGACCTCTCAGCTTGAGAGAACTCACAACAGATACCCAGGTTATCTGTTGGTGCATAAAAAAAAATCATCCCCCAAAACTTTGTGGCTCCAAAGAATTCATTATTATGTCACAGTTTCTGTAGGCCCAGAATTCAGGAACAGCTTAGCTCTGTAGGTCTGGTTCAGGATCTCTCAGGAGATTGCAGTCCAGATGCCAGGTAGAGCTGTGGTCAGCTGAAGTCTTTACTGATGAAGGATCTACTTCCATGTAGCTCCCTCTCATGCCTGGAAAATCCGTGCCAGTTGTTGACAGGAGACCCTTAGTTCCCCACCATGTAGGTTTCTCCACAGGGTGAAATATTTTTACAGTATGGCAGCGAATTTTTCCCAAACCAAGTGATGGAAGGGAGAGCCAGTAAAGAAACCATGGTGTTTCTTATGATATATCATCAGAAGGATGTATTTTCACATTTTCTATATAATACTCTTTACACACAGACCAGTCATGATACAGTGTACTAGAAGGTTACAGAAAGTGTGAGTACTAGGGAACAGAGATCACTGGAAACCATCTAGGAAACTTGCCATGAAATTAATGAACAGAAGCCTTCAGCACACCCTCATCCTGTCAGTCAGTATGAAATGGTATTCAGTAACTCTCCTGTTAATTTACTTTGGAAGGAAACTTACTGAGTACAGTCTGTGTGATAAAACTTCCAGCTCTCTAGGCATGGTGGTGCATGCCTATAGTCCCAGCACTGAGGCAGGAGGATAAGTATGTAGCAAGTTCAAGGACAGCTTGAGCTACATAGTGAGACCCTGTCTCATAAAAAAAAGCTCAAACTCACATTAATATGTCCAGAAAAACCTGAAGAGTGGAAGGAAAGCCACAGCTCTTGGGAATTATGTGACAGCTCCCACTGGGAAAAACTCTATGAAGATCATCAGAATGAAAAAGCTTGACATTCATCCTTTCAGACACACATATGAAAGCAGATGTGGAAACTAGAGTGCAAGTGTTCGTGTTACTGAATACAGGATGGTGGAGTGTTCTACCTGCAGTGACTGTAGGAAAACCTTGAACATTCTCTCCTTTTAAAAAGATGTGAAAATTTGTTATAAAGAGAAAACTTGAATGTCATGGGTATTGGAAGACTTTCCATTTTCCCACATTCGGTAGAAGACTTGTGAATACAAAGGGAGAAAGCTTTCTAAGATGCCACTTATGAAAATTCTCCCCAGATGCAAAACCTATGAGTATTAATTTTGAAAAATTTTCGTTGATTCCTCTCCTGAACATTACATGGTGGAACAGCCTAGGAGTGTAATCTATGGTAGAATACCTCAGTCTCAACTCTTCACTAAAGGATTACACAATAATTGATACTGGGAACAAAAAGTATAAGTGAATCTGAATTTAGCATTACCATTGTCTAATCTGTAAGTTTGACCACTAATTCATTAATTTTAGTCTTTGGTTCATATAAACATTTATATCTGTTCCTCAAAATAAATCCTAAGTTACCTTTCAGAGTTTGAATGCAATCTATTATAATTTGCTCTTTAAAAGCATCAGTGCGTTGCATATCCAGAAAGGTGCAGTATTTCTCAATAGACCCTGAATGCATTTATTTATCATATGAAATTAAATGATACCTCTGATACTCTTTTTTTTTTCTAAGTTAGTGGTATTTTTGTCAGAACGTGCAGACTTCATTCTATTGATTATTTTTTTACCTTTCTGTATTAGTATGGCAAATACCATTAGCTTCTTTCCCAAAGCTTATGCTCCCCTCCTTACTAACTTAAAAAAAAAAAACAAAAAACATTTTCAAGCTGTCTATGAGCAGTATTGAAAATAAGCCACCAGGCTTTTATGAAGCCCAGACAGACTTTGTTCCATTCTGGTGGCTATGAGAATTATGTAGAAGTCATTTTGAGGGCTTAAAGAACCATATGACTTGTTTTCTTCACCCGTTTTCTATTCACCTTATCCATACCTTATCATGGAAAGTGGCCTCAAGGTCTGGAGAACAAAGAGCTATTCCCTGCATACACACACACACACACACACACACACACACACAGACAAAATACACAATGCAGCCAAAAAAACCTGAATTTTCCCAAAGCTGCTGATTGGCTGTGTCAGTTCTGGGCTGCTTATTAAGACTTTCTGCTTATGTGATGTGAGTAAAAGTAACCCCTGACCAGTTGAAGCCAAAGTGATTTGTCATTTTTGAGCTGTTTTGTTAACTTCTGAGTACAGTATTTTTAAGGTAAACTTAGCAGTTTGCTCAGTGTTATCCATGTTTTATGTTTCTTTCAAAACGATGTATATTCTCTAATATGTAGATATAGAATATATGGATTTTAATCTAGTTGTGTTTTCATTGTACAGATTTTTTCTTTTGACTTTAGTGATAATGGTATAGTAAAGTCTTCCATTATGATTATGGATTAACATTGTAATTCTGTCTTTTTTTACTTATTTTGATAACACTATAACTGGAATATATAAGATGAGATATTTTCATGTGAATTATTCCTTGTGCAGGTCCCATATTTCTATATAGCTAAGAATTGTAATGCCTTGATAATAAATGGTCAAATACATAGCATGTTTTGTACATAGGCAAGAGTCCCTTATAAATATTGAGTACAATAATGCCTCAGTTCATGAACACTTCTGTTTCTAAACAATTTGCCTTGCAAAAAAAGCATTTGGCAACATTTTGCTTCCGTTTGCAAACTCAGTATCAAGTGACAAACATGACCATGCCATCTTCCTCACATAAACACAATTGCCGCCATCTTCCCCCAAATCCTAAAACAAATTAAGTTTATCAACAGGTACCACTGTACTCATTTTTCACTTAAGTTATGTTCTCTTATCCACATGGAAGCTACTTGCCTGAGTTCACTGGCTAACAAAAGTAGAGCCCAGATTTGAACCTGGACAGTCCATGCTGATAACCACTATCCTGTTAAATACATTCTATGGGCCAAACAAGATTTTTGAACACCAAAGCACTTCATTCTAATTGAGAGAGGGTTGGATTTTAGAAAAATATAAAAAATTATATGCATTTTATGCAGAAAACCACTCAAACTTTTAAGACATTTAAGAGAGATTAGAGTCTTACCATTTTATGTACAGTAGTTAAGAAACTTAAGTAGCTGAACAGAGATCTTGATGAGATGGAATGGTGAGACCTGAATTTCTGTGGCAAGAGCAGTCATCATGCAAAGGCCTGTGTGGTGAGTAGAACCAGTTTGAGGTGGTATTGAGGGAGCAGTCGAAACGTGGTAGATTCTGCTCTCTTGTTAGGACGTTTTCTTCTGTTTTCAAGCGTTAGCATAGTATCAAATGTCCCATAGGTTTGTATATCGAAGGCTTAACCCTGAGTGCAGCAGTTTTCAGAGTTGAGGCTTTTGGTAGGTGATTGGATCCTGAGGGCTGTTCCTTCATCAGTGGATTAATCATTGATGGAGTCAAAACTGTATGGTGTTATGAGAAAGTAATGGAAACCAGAGCTAGGACCTAGTTGAAAGTAGGAAGTCTTAGGGCCATGCTCTTGGAGACTCCTGTCCCTGACCCCTTGCTGTCATACTCTCTGCTTCCTGGTTGCCATGAAGTCACCAAATTTCCTTCACCATGCCCTTCTACCGTGATGTTTGTGCCTTGCAACAGGCCTAAAAGCAATGAAGTCAGTTGACCATCAACAAAAGCCATGAGCCAAAATAAACATTTCTTGCTTAAAGTTGTTATTCTTAGGTATTTAGACATAGCAGTGGAAAGCTTAGATTTTAAACTAAGTATCTAATGGAAGACAGTACATGAGGAAAGAAATACTGGCATGGTTAAATAATTCTTTGCAGACTGTGAATCGTACATCGAGTGCAGGGAGGAAAACATTTGGCACTCAGTACAACAGTATGCATAATGTTCTTTGGCCAAGTTTGATGGTAAATAGCCAAGTGCACCAGCTGTGGCCCCAAAAGGGAGTGGTGACCAGGGTCCAGACTTCTTAGGCTCAAGGGTTTGTTTAAGTTTTCGTGAGTCACCTAGACCAGCAGAGGTGGCATCCAAGGGAGAAGGGAAGCTAGAATGGGGTAGCAGATGAATATGGTAATGAATATCACCCACCCCCGTGAGGCTAGTTCCAGTGATGGGAGGATACTGTCCATAATGTGTTTCATTAATCTTCCTCTTATATCTTCCTCCAGGCAACAAGAAAATCCCAAATCCTGAGTGCTTAAGAAGCAAGTCCATTGGAATGGCATAAGTGATGCACTATAGTGGGCAGTGTTGTGTTTTCTAGATTCTTCAGGCCTGAAGCCTTCTTCAGGTGATGGAAGCATTGGCTGCTAATTGCCCATGCTGCCATCCACCCTGGGAATTCCTTAGGCCAAACGCAAGTACACCTAATAGAATGGCATCTTCCTAGGGCAGCCCGTTTCTAATGACTTGTTGATTGTGGGAAGGGGGAAGGTCCAACGTACAAGGCCCAATTCCTTTGCCTTAATTTTGGATTTGCCTCAAGGACCACCTCACCTTCACAGCTCCCCAAAGGACCAGTTACCAGCTGCATTATAACTTACCACAGTTCTGGCTCTTTCTCCTTATAATCCTGGTTTTCCTTTACATGTTGTGTCCCCAAGAGGATTCAATAAAGTCTGTGAAACAAAAATCCTCACCTCACCTCCGAGAATATCACACTTGTAGATGAACAACCTGATTTGGATGAGGGCCTGGCAGAGATGAGGAGGAATACGAAATGGGTTATAGAAGAAAGCTCCAAGAGCATTAGCAGGGAATAGCTACTGAAAGGCGAAAGGTTGTTGAGAAATTCCACAGGTCATGTCCTGGGCATTAGAGATTAATTTTTGGACTCATTCAGAGTAGAGTAAACTTGGAGAGAGCACTGAGTTTCACTTAACTCTCTGGAAATGTCACATCCTGAACTTAAGTTTTATGCATTAAGAGTAAGGAGCACATCTTAGAAGTAAGTTCAAGCCAGAAATGCTCAACTAACAACTGAGCTCCATTCCTATTGCAAGGTCATTAACTAAATTGGTTGCTGAATAAGGAACTATATGTAGTATGTATGTTACATTATTCAGAACAAAGAAATGGTCAAAAGAATCTCCCAGCTTGATGACTTTGCTTTTATTTGCCTAACTCATGTGGCCTTGTATAACAGAACATAAAGCTACTGTACAGTAAGTCACCAAAAGTTACAGCATTGCATAAGCAAGGTGTACTGTATAAGGAAGGACACTGAGCTCTATTAGCAACTGTACAGAACTGTACCAGCAACTGTACAGAACTGGTAGAAGAAAAGACTGGTCATAAATCCGAACACCACAGTTTTGTCTGGACGGTCATTAACCAGGTGGGTTGGTAAATGGGGACTACCTGTGTTAGACATCATATTCTCAAAATAGTTCAGTGAAGATGAGTGGTTATCTTAACACCTGTTCTCCAAAAGCCTTTAAAGTAAAATACAGCTGCCAACACACCCTGACATCAGCGATATTGACCCCTCACATGTTGGAAAATGCAGAGGTGAAAATGACTCAGAAAATCCAGCATACTTTATGACATGGCAGTGATATAGAAAGTGCTCACCAATAATCATGATTGCCAAACAGGTTCAAGCCAGATATGGTTTTCAGCAAATCACTAAAGTGTCTATTGCTATATTTTCTTATATGACTTTTCCTGGCATCAAAGTAGCTTCTGTGCATTCTTCCAGGTTACATTGATCACATAGTTGTTATTGCTAGTAGCTGTGTTTTAAATGTGCAGTTTGGGCTTATTAAAGAAGGAGCTTCTGCAGTTCATTGCAAGGGACCAGTGAAACTAAAGTACTACCAATAAGGTATCACAGAATGGTGAACCTGCTTGACTCAAAATCATTGGAAATGCCAAGTATCCTTGACAGTGAAACCAGCAGTAATGGAGCCACTGTTCTGTCTGTCTCTGCAGTATACTTTGGAGGATAGAAACACATAGGAAGTATGTAGTAAAGGAGCTGACCAGCCAGAAGTGTAAGACAAAAATTAAACGCATAAAACAGAGACTAGATGTACAGTGATCACTAGTTGTGCAATTCTTTCCTATGTTTGGGAAATTAATATACAACTCTTAAAATATGTGCACCTATATGATAGGCGACATCTTACTTTCAGAATGTTTCAAAGGTAAGATCACTTGTAAAGAGTTTGTTTATGTCTGAGAGTTGATTTGACTCCAAATGAATTAGTTGTATTGTCACTCAAGGAACTATTGGAAGCAAATCTTCCTTAGAAGTGAACTCAATAAGAAAGGATGCCCTGGTAAGTGTAGCTGGCCTGATAAGTGTGGCCAGCCCTTTGGTACAGCTGTTGATCTTCTGTGATCAGCAGGTCCCATAAAACCATGCTCCAAATCACTTCCTTCTGCATCAAAACAGGCAAACCATCTATTGTTTGGATACAGGGGCAGAAAAAGCCACCAGATGTACAAGGTGGCTTGATTTGCCTCAGCATCCAAAATATGTTACCAGGTCTTGGCTTTGCCCGATCTCCTACATGAATGGATGGCAAACAGCTTAAATAAGAGACAGTACTGTGATTTTTGGAACTCTAGGAAGGTCGGAACTTAGGAGTAAAGATTTTCAGGGAGTTGAGACAACTCTAGACAGCCAGTGTTTATTTCACAGGTTTGGGGGCTGCAGGAAGTGGGGGGTATGAAAGCCCAAGGCAACAAAAATGACCAGGGTCTTGAAATACAAAGGCAGTGAATTTGCCAATAAAGAAGACTGATCCATAAGGCTGGCAGCTTTATTGCTCTGGAATAGGGAGTGTTAGCAGCCTATGTTGTTGGCTGCCTCAGCTGTGGTATTATCTTGACTTCAGAGCACTGTGAATATGAGCTTTACCAACGTGGCCCTGTGTTTAGCAACTTAACCCTATACAGCCTGGTCTCCAACAAAATTCCAGGTAGCTTATTTTCCCCCAGTATCAGACACTATAAAAATAATACATATTTGGAAGACATTCGTCTTTTCATGAATGCTATGTTTATTTGCACAACATTCTTAGTGAATGGGCCTAAAATATAATAGGCAGTAGGCACTCATTTAACAGCTGAGCCTCTTCTGCAACCGGGTTGCTAAACCAATTTAGGAATCATACATAGTATGTATACTGTAATACTCAGGACAAAGAAATGCTCAAAAGAAACTCCGACTTAATGACTTTGCATATCTCTTACATGCATTATTATACTGTAGTGTGTAACAACATGAAACTACACTGCTGTACAAGACAATCAGCAGAAATGACAGCACTGTATAAATAGGGTGTAGTGTACAAAACAGACCTTGAGGCCCTATCAACAAGATGTCCAGAACTGTGCAAAAAAAAACCCAGACAAGTCATAAGCCCAGTGGTGGGCCAGAAGTCCAAACCGTGCCCCTGGCTTCCTAGGCTCAAAGTATCTCTATTATAAATGGAAAAAAAAAAAAAACCTTAGTCCTCAGAGGAAGATAACATAATTGAGAGCCTCTACAAAGCATTGTTTGCAACGTATAGCACACAAAGATTAGTAGAAATGCAAAGAAGCAGAAAAATAACATAAAACCAATGAAAGCAGATATAGAGATAATTCAGGTATCAGAGTTCACAAAGGAAGAATTAGGTTTTTAAGTGCTGTGGAGAATGAAAAATGAACTGGAAACCTTGAAAGCATCCAAAGCTAGGGGACACATTACTTTGAAAGGAGCCGTTGTGTGAGACTAATGACTTTTCAAAAGAAATTATAGAAGAGGGCTGGTGTGTTAGCTCAGGGATGTTGTCAGGTAGTTTCTTTAGAAATGGCTCACCACACGTTCAAGGTCCTTACCTCGAACAAAGAATCGGACAAGACAAGCCAAAGCAGTGCCAAAAGTTTATTTCAAAGGTGAAGGGTAAAGGAGCAAGGCAAAGTTGGCTTTGCAGAGTGAGCCTTGGGCTGAGCAAAGCAGAAAAAGAGTCAAAAGTATATCATACTGGGAAACCCAGGATGGGCTACCAGAAAGAGTCTCGATAGTGGGCATCTCATGGCATCTGCAGAGTCCCTATTATGCCACCCACATCTCATGGGAGTAGTTTCATTATACAGGCTCCCAAGAATCATGTGGCTCTGCCTTGGGATCTTGAAATTGGCAGGTCCCACCCACCTCTCCAGCCAGTTTTGCCGCCCCAGTCTCCTGTGTCAGTAATGGAGTACCCGCATAGTATGCACTAGTTCATGGATTCAATCTTCAGTAGCCCCCAAAGAAGATAATGAATAACATAGAAAATATTCAGTGCAAGCAGGGAGAGAATCTTCCAGTCTATGGCACATAGTATCTTACGCACACCATAGGGTGCTGTTCAGCTTTTAAGAATGGAAATTCTTGCATTTTCAAAAATACGAAGGAAACTGAAGTAATACATTCAATGGAATCCACTGCACACAGCAATGCAAATACTATGTCATCTCACCCATAGGTGAATTATTAATGGTTAATCTTACTGAAACAGAATTGTGTGGTAGTTACCAAGGCTGAAGAATATGTATTGAACAAATATTGGCCAAGGCAATAAAATTTTAGTTACATAAGCGATAATTCTGAGAGAGATGTCATCATGCTCAGTATAACTAATAACAATATATTGTCTACTTAAAAAATACTGAGTGTTAGCACATAAAATATGTTAAATAGTACATAGGCTAATGATTTATCTATTCCCCAAAATATACATGTGTCAAAATCCTCCGTGGCATGTAATTAATTCACATAATTTATAATTCTCAAAAACCAAATCATAAATTTCTACAGAGGGAGGTGAGAAAAATTACATGAAAAGAAGAAAGAAGTGTTGGGTCAAAATCAAAGGTACTTTTAGCTGTGATAAATGAATGTATGTAATGGTGAGGGCTTGGTGTCAGAATTCTCCATGGGCAGAGAACAGAACATTAGGCTAAGGGGAAAAATACTTCTGCCTGGGGATGTGACTCAGCGGTAGAGTGCTTGCTTAGCACGCAGGAAGCTCTGAATTCAATCTCCAGCCATACAAACAAAAGTTTAGTCTTTGAAGTGATAAGTTTAGAGTTGATCTCCTAACACTCTGGAATTTAGCTAACTCCTTTATAACTCCTTTCTTCTGCAAGAACCCTGATTCTTCCAGAGGACACTACGACCTGGCAGCGGATGACACCCATGAGGTTAAAATGCCTTCTGTGAGGTGCGCTGGGGTCACCAGTGGTCACCAGTGGCTGACATCAGCCCTTCACCTTCTGTCTGAAGCATCTAGAATTTTGCTACTTATTGTTTTGTTGGTTTCGGCACCAGATCTTGGTCATACTGCCAAATCCATCAGAGCAGACCCTGGCCCCTCCTCCCTCAGGCCCTGTGTTAACTAAATGACCAAACTCATTGTCCCGGGATGCCTTGTCTCCAAAGCCTTGCTGGACCATAATGGAGCTGTAAAGCATAGGGGAGAAAAAAGATCCAAAACATGTCTTTCAAGATGTTGTCACATGAGCTGCCTGGTTGAAAGGTGACAGATGCAAAATTTCTGAGCAGGGTGAGCGCCAGAGCTGTGGATGGGGCTAAAATGGTGTAAAAAAAAAAAAAAAAAAAAAAAAAAGACAGGTAACCCAGAGCTGCTCTCATAACAGTGACACCACGGCTTGTGTCTTAGCACCAGGACTTCCTTGTAAATGTCTCTAGTTTGCGTCTCGCTATGCCCTTGTCTGGAACACTAGCCTGGCATAGGACTGAGGTCCTATGGAGTAATGGAATCTTTTTTTCCCTATGCAGTTATCTGTGCTCCCTGTAGAGGCTGAGCCTATGCATTCAGTCAAACTCCAGCATCTCCTCCACTCAGCCTAGATGCAGGGCACTGTCCCCACATGGAGGAATCCCAGCCATGTCCTTGTCTCTGGTTTGTCTCCTTCTCCTCCTCCATCATTACATGCTTCACAGGAGACTACTTATCAGAGCTGTTCTCAGCACATGAAGCCAAGCACCTATGTGGATGCAGACATTATACTGGGTGGGACTTTTCCTTCTTCACCACTTGGAGCAGGAACCAGAAACTGTCCGGCTATCTTTTGTACTCAAACCAAATCCACAAGCAAAAGCTCACCTGTAAGTTCTTTGGTGTGTGTGTGCACGCGTGCGTGTGTGTGTGTGTACGTAAGTGTGGTTATGACTGTGTGAGAGAATATATTTGATATTTTCATGTGTTTCACTCTACTTCGTCGCAATGAAAATAAGGCACAAAATGTAAGAAATGCAAAACAATAAATTATTGGTTTGCTTGCAATGACAGAAATCGGGCTGTATTCCACAAGAAACTGGCTCTATTCAGAATAAACAGAGTTTATTAATTTTAATTTAGACAGGTCACCTCTCATCCCTGACTTGCAGGTCAGGAACGTGGGCATGGGCCTGCCTTTTTTCCCACCTTATATACATTTTTGGTTTCCATGGTAACAGACTGGAATGTTGTAGCCCTGGCCACGTGTTGTTTTCCTTGTGCCACGTGACCGGGTCAGGCTCCAGTCATGAGCCCAACCACAATGATATATACTTTCTGTACTCCGTTCTATATGTCCCCCTTTAGATAACCACACATTTCCTTTATGGTTACAATGTTTATCTAGGGCCAGGGAAGGGATGAAACAACCCAGGCAGGGTCATAGGTGGTTATCTGGGCCCAGGTGTTCTTTGTCTTTGGAGAAGCATTCCAGGGCTAAGTCAGAACTGCAAAGCTGACTTTTTACAACCCCTCTGGGATGTTTCTCAAGACACATTTTGAGGCTTGCATTAAGACTAGAATTATTCTATTTAAAATTATATTCTAAGAATCACTGTCCCCTACATGCTCTCCCTCTTTATAATATTTTGCAGTTTAATCCTTTCCTTGTCTTTGCACTGTTCACTCTGCTAAGGACAGAGTGCAGAATCATCTTTTGTGTGCCATCCACTCCCCTGAGTCTCAAGCTAGGGCCTAGGGGTCCTTGGAATGAGTGGACTATGAGCACCCTAGCCCCTTCCACTTTCATGGAGGAAAACCCAGTGGGTTCTGAGACAGTGAGGCCTGGCTTGAGGTCAGTGCTGCACTCAAGCAGCTCCTCTGAGTGCCTGCGGCTGACAAGGGCCTTGCTGAAATGTGCTTCACAGAGAATCAATGACTGTCAAGTCCCAAAGCCTGATATGTCTCTGTGTTTCATTTTGAGTTTCTTTCCTTTTTTCCTCCCTTTCTATCCCCTTCCATAATATAAAATGAACCACGGTTATGGTTTGTGTCTGGATGTCCCCCTAAAGCCTTATGCAGTCATGGGGTGACTTCTAGAGTTTGTGATTGACTCATGGTCCAATCCCAGAATTATGAGTGGAGTGCTACACTATCCCTTGGGCTGGTAGTTTGCATCCAATGAAAGGGAAGGAAAAAGGCTTGTTCTCTGCCACTCCTCCCTTTTGCTCTTGTTGCTTTGGCTATCTTCCACTGCCATGAACTGTTGCCCTCTGCCATATGCCACTCTGCCTTGGAGCGAGCCAAGCATGGACTGAAACCTCCACAGACTGTGAGCTAAATAAACCTTTTCTTCCTTAATTCTGGGCATCAGGTATTTTGTCTCAGCAACAAGAGAAAAGTAACCAGGACAAACATTTAAGGCAATAACTGAATGCATATACTGTCATGACTTTGGAGGCAGCTACTGATTGTTTTCACTGTATCAGACAGAGAGAGGCAGGAACAGATGACTTGGAGAGTGGGAGGGCCTGCAGTCTCAGGTACCCTGTGAGGATCTACTTTGTCCATGAGGGTGAAACGTGAGAGGCTTTAGCTCATGTCACAAACATGAAAACCAAACTACACTCTGCCTTCTGTGGTCCAGGCAGAACATTTTCTGGCCACCTTCTTCTCCCTAGATGTCCACTGTTATCTTACTGTCACACTCTAGAATTTTGTATTCCTGTAGACTTGTGTAAGTCCAAATATGAGCACATAAACCTGATATCTTCCTGTATTTTTCTCATATCTAACAGTGGTGAGACTTCACTCACTCACAATTTTAGATGAAATGCTTTCAGGTTTACCTCATTCAGTATGATGCTGACTGTGGATTTGTCATAGATGGCTTTATCAGTTTGAGGTAAGATCCTTCTTCATTAATTTCCATTTGAGTGTTTATTATAAAAGGTGGTGTTTTATTCAAAGGCTTTTTCTCCATCCTTGAGATAATCATGTGATTTTTTTTATCCTTGGTCCTATTTATGTAACGTATTACATTTATTGACTTACCTATTCTGAACCATTCTTGCAACCCTAGTATGAAGCCAACTTTGTCGTGATGTATGATCTTTTAGTAATTTGTTGAAATGTGTTTCCAAGAACTATCTTATGAGAATTTTTGCACCTATGTTCAGTAGTTTTCTTTTATGTTGGCTATTTTTTCCTGTTTTGGTATCAGGATAATGCTAATTTCATGAAGGGCATCTGAAGGTGCTCCTTCCCTTTCAAATACATGGAAAACTTTGAGAAGTATTGGCATTAATTCTTCTGTAATGTTCTGTTAAAATTCAGCAGGTGGCTCCAGTGATCCTAGGCTTTTCTTACTTGGTAGTTTTTATTATTGCATCAATTGTATCCATTTGTAGTCTGTATATCTTGTTTCAATTTTTTTAAGTCACATATATTAAAAAAATTTTTATGTATCTCTTCCAGATGCTCCAATTTATTGAAGTACAATTTTTCAAAAACAGTTTCTAATAGTCACATGAATTTCTGTGGTATCTGTGGTAGTTTCACTTTTTATTTCTAATTATATTAACATGGATCTTCTCTCTCTTTTGGTAAGTTTAGCTAAGAGATTATCAAACTTATTTATTCTTCCAAAGAATGAATTCTTTGATGCTCTAATCCATTGTATTATTATTTCAGTATCAAATTTGTTTATTTCCACTCAGATCTTTATAATTTCTTTCATTCTACCAGTGTTTTCTAGGATCTTGAGATGTCTCTTTAGGCTATTTATTTGGGATTGCTCTATTTTGTTAGTGTAGGTGCTCAAAGCTATAAATTCCATCTTTAATCTGTTTTCATTGTTTCTCACAGATTCTAACATTTTGTATTTTCACTGTCATTTGATTTGAGGAATCTTAAATTTTCTTTCCTGGTTTCTTCTATGAGCCATTGGTTATTCAATAGTGTATTACTCGATCTTCATGTGTCTGTGTAGTTTCTTCAGATATTTTGCTGTTGGTTTCCATTATGTTCCATTTTAATAGCAGAAAGCAAGACATTATTTCAACTTTTTGTATTATTACTGAGACATTTTGTGCCATAAAGTATGTTTTATATTGGAGAAAGTTTTGTGGGTTGCTGAGAAGAATTTGTATTCTGCTGTTTGGGGTTGAAACCCTGTAAATATCAGTTAAGTCCTTTTGTTCTGTGAAGTATTTTAACTGTAATATTCATTTCTTGATTTTTTTGGTCTGGCTGACCTGTCCATTTTTTTAAATGAGGCATTGAGGCCCCCAGTATATTAGTGTCTATCTGTCCTTTTATGTAAAGTAGTAGTTTGTTTTTATGAAATTGTCATATTGACATTCAGTGCATAGATATTTACCATCACTATTTCTTCTTGGTGAATTTTGTCCTTTACCAATATGTAGTGATCTTGTCTCTCCTGACCAGCTTTGGTTTAAAGTCACCTTTGTGAACTTAGTTTAGATTCACTGAGGTGCACTTGCATCCCATTTTTTATTGTCCCTTGTTATCTTCATCATTGCTGATTAATTGTTCAACTACATCAACCTTGTCCTCAAGGCCAGTTATTCTATCTGAGTGATCATACCTACTGCTGAAACTTTCAACTGGGTGATTTTTTTCTCAGGTTTTTGCTGAATTCATTTTATTACTTCTAGTTCTCTGTTGAAATGGATTTTTCATATCCTACAATGTCTTCCTTGCTACATTCAACTGCTTATCTGTACCTTCTTTAATCTTTGGATCATCTTAGTAATTGATTCATTAAGCTTCCAATTTGTCTCTTCTCTGATCACATTCAACAATCATTGTAACTGTATATTTTCTTTGGAATGTGTCCTGATTTCAGTGCCCCTTAGATCAGTTTTGGGGGTGTTATAAATTTTGTAAAGCATCCTCTTGCCTTGTTTTATCATGATTATTGTGTGTTTATGTTGAAATTGTAAAATCTGTTATGTTTGAAGGTTCTACTATGATAGAAAAAATTTCTTTAAGTCGATTTCTCTGTATGATTTTCCATCGACTTTGGGAAAAATTCAGTATTTAGGCACCTATTCAACCTATTCACAATACACTGGAATTAACCTGTCCCCCCTCCCCGGCACTGCCTTGTGAGACAATAACAAGACTGGTAATATCAACATCCAAAGAGCTAATCTTATATCAACACATAATATCCAGCTTGCTTTAAACTATTTTTGATAACCCAGGGAGATGAGAAAATAGTAATGTTGGAGAATATGCTGGGACTTTGAAGACAGAAAAGAAAAGAAACTAAAGAAAGAAGCAAAGTAAGTTTTGCTAATAGCATTTTATGAACATAAGGGTGAGGGAAAGGTTTAAGAGGTTATTTGGGTGGAATGGAAAGAAAGAAGAGAAAGAAATATAAGGGCAATATGCTCACCCTATGTTATCAGGTAATTGAGACCTTGTTTAGAAAGAATTTTACTATTTCACTACTCTAGGGAATGTCAAGGAGAGAAGTATATGATATAGCTAGCTAGAGAAAATTAAATTTTAATGATATTCGTGTTTATACTCAGTATATACACAGAAGAGCAGAAAATATATAAAGAAAAAAATATGGAAAGAAAAAAACAAAAAAATATGTGGAAGACGGAGAGTACAGAAATCAAAGGAGGTATGTGAAAAGATGTAGAGAAGTGTGGAAAGAGAGGAAATTTATAGCAAGGAGGTGAAAGAAGAGATAAGGGAATTTGTCCAATTATTTAACTGATCGTCAAAGAATGTTAGCTATCATTAAGAAACAGCCTTCAGTATGGGAATCTATGATTAACCAAATTAGAGTGTTATGATACTGAAGCAGTGAACAAATGCAAACAGTTATATCCTGATATGCATATGTAAAAAAGAAAACCTAATTATACTCAATAAAGTATGGACAGGCAAACAAAACAAAACAGAAATGAAGAGAGAAAAGGGGATATGAAAAAGAATATCATCCTGCTCCTGGTTAAAATGATATCCCTGAGCAGTTCGTTAATGCTACTGTTTTCAGACAGTAGCATTCAGAGCCTCTACTGTTCACAGGGACCATGGAGTGGGGCTGGAATCATGGAGCCACTCTGGGATCCCACCCTCGTGCTCCTACTACACAGCTTCTGCAGCAAGCTTCTCTCTCTTTTCCTCCCTTCCCTCCTTTCCCCTGCCCTCCCCTTCCCTTCCTTTGTCCTTTTCTCTTCTCTCCTCTCCTTTCTTCTCCTTACTCCCCTCGCCTCTCCTCTCCCTCTCTTTCTCTCTCTCTGTTTTTCTCTCCCTCTCCCTTCTGTCTGGCATTCTGGGCTGTGTACTTGCTCCAACCTCTGTGACAAGCTCCACCTTTTCCTTTTTGCCAGTCAGTAGCACCATGGGCTTGCAGCCATAGTGGAGCTCTCCCAGTTCTGTCACAGTTACCCCCAATGTTCCTCTGCCCTGTGATATCAGGGACACTGGGGGGTCATAAAATGGGCAGGCTCAGCTACCACTGATCTGGCATCCTTTCTTCATCCCGTGTTCCTGTGAGTTAGCCGTCCCTGTTCTCTTCATCTCCCTCAGGTTGCGGTTTCCATCATGCCTAGTGCTGAGGTAGGGAAGGGTCAGACAAAAGCCCCAGGTAGCACCATTCCCAGTGCTCAGCACTTCTGTCTTTACTTCACTCCCCCGGTGTCTCTCTGCATCGCGGTTGCCTCAGTGCCCAATGCCGTGCAGATGGACGTCCAGGTTTCTACACTTGTTTCTGGCTCACAAGTCTCATGCCTGAGATTAGGGATATGCTTCCTGGTGTGGACATCTCAGTCTCTAAGTCACTGTGTCACAGTGGTTATACCACTGGGTTTGGCCTGCACTGTGATCAGAGGTGGATTAGGTGAGCACTAAGCTGGATCTCATCTCCGGGGGATTCTACCCTTGAACTATTCCTAACATATTACAAAATGAGTTTCCAGACCAATGCTGCAGGCAGTGTCGAAGTACAGTGGTGTACCCGGTTCTTATTCTAGCTGCTACCACTTCTAATTTTGCCTGTTTGCTATCTTGTTCAGATATTGGTGTTCCCATGGGGGTGTTTATTTACCCATGCAATCAAATTACTACTAAACTGGGTAAGTGCCTTAGAGCAACCAGAGAATGCTGTTTCCTCCAAATGATAATGATGTTTCCAGGTGTTTATTTTAAGGAAAAAGCATAGTTAAAGACAACTGGTTTTTTAAAGACCTGATACATTAGCCCAGAAAATTATGGGAAAAAAACATTTTAAAATTGTCACATGTGAATATGCTTTCAGAAGATAATACTCAAAGTTACTTGAACAGCTGGAAATCCAGGTGTTGTTTAAGCAATTACAGAGCATAAAGAATATAAAGAATGACTTTCTCTTTGCTATTGGTCCTAGAATGAAATACGACTACATTTTTGAGTATTCTCAAACTTTTCCAAGGGTTTTCTGGATATGAGTGTAAACTTCTTATGTATAGTTCATAACTGACTACTGGACATTGTGCTATTACTAGACCATTTCTAATATCCTTGCTGTGATTCAAATTAACGTTTCCCAAAGGCCTATGTGTTACAGACTTAGAAACCAGCTTCTGGCGCTAATGAGAGAGAGAGGAACTGTTAAGAGATGAGGACTAGCGGCTTGAAATTAGATAAGTGTTTGCGCTCCCCTGTGACAACCTAGTTCTGTTCCTGTGACTGGGTTGTTGAATGCATTGGCCGCTAAGTCAGGAATTGCACACAACATGTACATTAAATATTCAGAACAAGACATGGTTAAAGGATACTCCAACTTGGTGACTCGGTTTTATTTGCATAACTCTTATGTGAAGTACTGTAATGTATAGCAGAATGTGAAACTACAGTACTGTACTGTGGACAAGAATATCTGAAGAGTATCAAGAGGCCAATGAATATAAGATGTGGGTTATAAATATATGGTCATCTGCTTTCTACTTGGGGCAACACTGAGGTTCATCATAGTTCCAGAGATTGGAAATAAATGAAGCTCAGTTACAACTATGCTGTGGTTCTCTACTTCCTGTTTGCCATGCCTCAAGCAGCTCTTCTCCGCCAGGACCCTGTGCCATGCTGTCATGCCTCTGAGCCAGCACTATGCTTCCTGGTGTGGATATCTCTACAGACTGTGAGCCAACATAAGCCTGTCTTTCCTTACAAAAAGCAAAATAACAAAACCCAATTAATTGTGGTGTATCCATGTCTTCTCCCCAAACCTATCCTGGTCACACTTACACAAACAGATATCTTGACAGCACTCTCAGTTACCTTTTTTTAAAAGAGAGTAGTAAAAGAAAGAAAAAAAAACAATAGCAGCATGCCAACATCACAAACATAAACAAAATGAAGCAAGAACATTAAAAGCGATACAGGGTTTCAAAACAAAATGATAGGAATTAACAGCGGTTCTTATATTACCTATTGTTATCTTCAACTACTTTGCTCAGATTACCAGATGTAAGAATAGAAGATTGTTCAAACCATTAGAGAGAATAAAGAATAATTATTAGATAAAACAGAGATAATACAGAGTTTCCTTAGACAAGATGGTAGGAATTCACCAATGGTTGCTCCATTGTTGAACATTTGCTGTCTTCACATCAGTTACTCAGATTATCAGATATAAGCTTGAAAAATTAGTTACCGTATCACTTACAATTCTTCACAGCATGAGCATCACTCAGACAGCCCATATAACACAAACAGCAATCATGAGGCATTACTCCCAACCCCAACTACATCAGCTCAGGAGAATTATATTTTGGAGGAATTACATTTTAATAATCTGAAAGTGTAAGTCGTTTTGTTATTCAAGACAATTTAAAGTAGGGTAATAAATGAAATAAACAATACTGAGAGGTTACTATCATTTGTTCTTTATTTCTCAGAGTTTACATTCAACATAGATTGCAGGGGTTACCTCTGCCAAAAAACTCACATGGAGCAAAGGTGAGGCAAACTTCATTCTTTTGATGCTGTTCATCCAAACTTCATGCCTTGCTCTGTTGTTACTGCATGAAAATCTTACACAGTGTCTTAGTTACTTTCTTCATGGCTGGGACAAAATACATACCACTGGCAAATTAAAGAAGAGTTTTGTCGTGCCACATATTTCAGACCATACTTGGCTAGCAGGCTGTCTCTCTTTCTTGTATCTCCCTTTCTCCCTTTTCTTTTCTTTTCTTCTTTCTCTCTTCTCTTTTAGTTCCAAAATATGTGTGCTACTTTTCTTGTGTACTGGCAAATTTTGCATAACATGGTGTCCTCTGCCCTACAAATGACATTGTCTTACAAGTGACAGGATTACATTCTTCTTTGTGGCTGAATAATGCTACAGTGTGAATACGAGCAATATTTTCTTTATCCATTTATCTGTGAACAAGTAATGGGTGGCTCCACATTGGAAACTGTGAATAGTGCCACCATACATGCATGTCTTTCCTGCATGCTAACTCATGTATGATAGATATATACCCAAGAATGGGATGGTTCCACCAAATGGCAGTTCTTTTTTAAGTTTTCAAGAAACCTCCATGCTAAGTAAACAGGTAGAAAAAGTAGGACATCAATGCAAGTAAATAACGTGACAATGATATTTCAGTACATATCGGTTGTAACTATGAATGGAAATGGCCTCAATTCTCCAGTCAAAAGAAACAGACTAGCAGAGTGGATTAAAAAACAAAATCCAACAATATGCTGTATACAGGAAACATATTTCACTGAAAAGGAAACCCACAGACTAAA